>NC_044001.1:14734438-15034438 GCF_902150065.1 Myripristis murdjan | reverse complement strand
ATTCAAAGGAACAAAAACGTCTTTTAGTTAAAAGGAAGACATGATGAATGTATTTGAACTATAATGATTTATGATGACGTCGGACCATGCCTGTTGTCGTATTTCAACATGATGACTTACATACCGGGGGCAATCGCGCTGGGGCGCGTTTGGGCTTTTGGTAATGTGAGTGCAGGCCAGCAGGGGACTGGGGAGAGGGGCATTTTTGCTTTAGCACGATACGGAACAAATGGCCCTAATGTGAGTGGGTCCGTAGTCTTCCTTCAAAGTCAAGCCACAGTTCACAAACCAGATTACCACTGGAAAATATATCAACAGCAACAAACTTGTGTTTGCAGTAAAACACTGTGCCATAGATTTAATGCATTCTTCAATTTCTGAAAACAAAGCATAATATTCAAATCACCTTACCTATGAACCAAATAAAGTTTTGCTTTTCAACACTCAAATAATACACAATAGTACGGTAAAATACTAACATGACATAAATTGTGATTTATACTTAAAATTAATTAATCACAATTAATCACATATGAAAATGACTCTGTGGGTCAAAGTTTAATAAATAGGAACTGATTTTTTTCATTCTTTACTGTTTTAAATGCACAGAAAATGCTGCTGGTGTCTGTGGGAACTGGCCTTTTATTTCAGCTGGTAAATTCCTTTCTTTTTATTTCAGTGCTTTTCTGGTAAATACTAACCTGATTCACTGTGAGCTCCTCTATTTAATGATCTAAAGATCATTCCTGCTATAGCAGCTGAAATGAAGCACAAGCACATAGTGGAAATATTGCATTAATGCATGTTGTCGTATTTTTGTTTGTCTGCGTGCAGCTTCACACACACACACACACACACACATACACACACACTGAACAGGAAAGTGTAACTCTTCATGACCTTGCATATATGTTGATTAGAAAATTGTAACAAATGGAACGCAGGTTACTGACAACAAATCAAATAAAAATACTCACCAAAACCAAGAAATATACCAAGAGATACTGCAGCCATCATCCCAACAAGCAGAGCAAGGTAACACAGAAGTCTGCCTGTTTAAAAACTTAAAACTTAAAAAGGCTTAGTCAGTGCTAAAAATGTATTAGTCTTCCTTCAAAGTCAAGCCACAGTTCACAAACCAGATTACCACTGGAAAATATATCAATAGCAACAAACTTGTGTTTGCAGTACAACACTGTGCCATAGATTTAATGCATTCTTCAATTTCTGAAAAAAAATGCAAAACATTCAAATCACCTTACCTATGAACCAAATCAAGTTTTGCTTTTCAACACTCAAATAATACACAATAGTACAGTAAAACACTAACATGACATAAATTGTGATTTATACTTAAAATTAATTAATCACATATGAAAATGATTCTGCGGGTTAAAGTTTAATAAATACAAACCCTGACCTTCACATACATGTGATTTTTTTCATTCTTTACTTTTTTAAATGCACAGAAAAGCAACACAACTATTACTGGCACTGCTTTGAGTATCCTGCAAAGTTACTAATTACAGCTACACTGGTTACTGTGGATGAGTAAAGTCTTGGAGTAAAGACACTAATTTCAGCACTTTAACTGTCACAAAAACCTAAAACTAAAAACTTCCATTAAATATCTTGATCTACTCCCTCTTCATTTTTCTTTGGATAAAATGATTGTGTTTCCACCCGCTGGTCTTTTCCATATTTTTTCCGCAGAGACAGAGACCGAGGCAGGTGAAAAACTCAGGTGAAACATGTTTTTATTTCAATGTTTTTGTTGGAAACACTTACCTCTTTGAATGCCAATTCTGCAACATAATGACAACATCGTTTGTCTCATAAAAGCTGAAATGAAGCACAAGCACACAGTGGAAATATTGCATAAATGCATGTTGTCATGTTTTTGCTTGTCTGCCAGCAGATATGCGTGCACACACACACACCGACGGACACACACACACACACACACACACACACACATACTCACACACACACACACACACACACACACACACACACACACACACACACACACACACACAATGAATACCAGAAAAGTGTAACTCTCTGCAAACACAGTAAACACCAGGGAAGTATAACACTTCATAACCTTGCATATCAAGGTCAAGGTTTACTTCATTAGTCTCCCTTATGTGTTGATTAGGAACATGGAACAAAAAGAACGCAGGTTACTGACAACAAATCAAATAATAATACTCACCCAAACCCAGCGAACAACCCAGAGGAACTGCAGCCAACACCCCAAACAGTGCACCAAGGTAATGCAGAGGTGTATCTGTTTAAAAACAAGGCTTAGTCAGTGCTAAAAATGTGTTAGTCTTCCTTCAAAGTCAAGCCACAGTTCAGAAACCAGATTACCACTAGAAAATATATCAATAGCAACAAACTTGTGTTTGCAGTACAACACTGTGCCATAGATTTAATGCATTCTTCATTTCTGAAAACGATGCAAAACATTCAAATCACCTTTCCTATGAACTAAATCAAGTTTTGCTTTTCAACACTCAAATAATACACAATAGTATAGTAAAATACTAACTTTACGTAAATTGTGATTAATACTTAAAATGAATTAATCACATATGAAAATGACTCTGTGGGTCAAAGTTCAATAAATAGGAACTCTGACCTTCACATACATGTGATTTTTTTCATTCTTTACTGTTTTAAATGCACAGAAAAATGCAACTATTACTGGTACTGCTTTTATTGCTAAGAATGTTTTCAGAAAGATTTCACCAGAAACTACAATAGAATTTTCATTATTCTAATTATTTTTTATTCAGAACGCAAACCAGGTTTTCATCTCTTTGTGTAAGGTATATATCTCTGTTTTCCCAGAGAGCATCACCTTTGTCTCTTTGTAGTCTTAAGCTGAAAGTCATCCGTTCCATGCACTGAATGTTTTTAATTATACACTATATTACCAAAAGTATTCGCTCACCTGCCTTTACTCATACTATGAACTGAAGTGCCATCCCATTCCTAACCCATAGAGTTCAATATGATGTCGGTCCACCTTTTGCAGCTATTACAGCTTCAACTCTTCTGGGAAGACTGTCCACAAGGTTGAGGAGAGTGTTTATAGGAATTTTTGACCATTCTTCCAAAAGCGCATTGGTGAGGTCACACACTGATGTTGGTCGAGAAGGCCTGGCTCTCAGTCTCCGCTCTAATTCATCCCAAAGGTGTTCTATCGGGTTCAGGTCAGGACTCTGTGCAGGCCAGTCAAGTTCATCCACACCAGACTCTGTCATCCATGTCTTTATGGACCTTGCTTTGTGCACTGGTGCACAGTCATGTTGGAAGAGGAAGGGGCCCGCTCCAAACTGTTCCCACAAGGTTGGGAGCATGGAATTGTCCAAAATGTTTTGGTATCCTGAAGCATTCAAAGTTCCTTTCACTGGAACTAAGGGGCCAAGCCCAGCTCCTGAAAAACAACCCCACACCATAATTCCTCCTCCACCAAATTTCACAGTCGGCACAATGCAGTCTGAAATGTACCGTTCTCCTGGCAACCTCCAAACCCAGACTCGTCCATCAGATTGCCAGATGGAAAAGCGTGATTCATCACTCCAGAGAACACGTCTCCACTGCTCTAGAGGCCAGTGGCGGCGTGCTTTACACCATTGCATCCGACGCTTTGCATTGCACTTGGTGATGTGTGGCTTGGCTGCAGCTGCTCGGCCATGGAAACCCATTCCATGAAGCTCTCTGCGTACTGTACTTGGGCTAATCTGAAGGTCACATGAAGTTTGTAGCTCTGTAGCAATTGACTGTGCAGAAAGTCGGCGACCTCTTTGCACTATGCGCTTCAGCATCTGCTGACCCCTCTCCGTCACTTTACGTGGCCTACCACTTCGTGGCTGAGTTGCTGTTGTTCCCAAACGCTTCCATTTTGTTATAATAGAGCTGACAGTTGACTGTGGAATATTTAGGAGCGAGGAAATTTCACGACTGGATTTGTTGCACAGGTGGCATCCTATGACAGTTCCACGCTGGAATTCACTGAGCTCCTGAGAGCGGCCCATTCTTTCACAAATGTCTTGTTTCACAGTCTGCATGCCTGAGTGCTTGATTTTATACACCTGTGGCCAGGCCAAGTGATGAGGACACCTGATTCTGATCATTTGAATGGGTGAGCGAATACTTTTGGTAATATAGTGTATCTTTCCATTGACAGTTGGAGGTTCCCTACGAAGCCAATGCTTTGTTATGGCGTTTTTACTTGCCACCATGAAGACTTTTAAAAGATATCTGTCATTTTTAGGTCATTCTAAGTCCAGGCTCTCGAGGTACATCATCCCAAAAAGTCTTCAGAGCGGGGCGGCTCCAGAATATGTGTGTATGGTCCACCATGTTGTGACCTCATTCCCTCCAGCACTTCAGCTAACACAGCTCTTTTAAGAAAAATCCCTCCACTGCTGTGAGGTTGTAGAAGTGATCTGTAATGATTTTCCACTCTTCTGGGGTAATGACAATTCCCAATTCTTTTTCCCACTTTCCCTTTACGTAATTTGTGTTACGGCCTCTTACAGTTTTTCTCAGTTGCATTGGTGCATTTCTCACATCACTATTTACATTTGCACAACAGTTAATGCATTTCTCAAAACAATTGGTACAAACTGCAAAACCTAGCTGATAACCTGCAAAAGCATTGCTCAAAATGGACATTCCTCAAAAGCAAGTATTCATGTCAATGAAAGTGTCAGTGTCATCAAGATGAAAAGTCCTGACACCATTGTTTATGAACAAGATAGTCAAATGGTTTTGTCATGTTTCCATATTGACAGTTTACTCTGTAAGTGTTTTCCAATGCAAAAACGCCAGGTGACACTTGGTGACACTACCTGAAAATGCTCAAGACAGCACTATATACTATTTACACAGCCATTTGAAAACTACAGTAAAGTTACACATTACTGTATTTATTGAGGTGAGCGCTTCCACCTCTGCAAGGTTGTCCTGCAATCCTATGTGGTGCAGAGTAAAATTACAGTAAATATGGCAAATCTTTACTGTAACACTACTGTACACTACAATACACTAAATCTGTGCTGCAGTAAAGCTGTAAGTCTAAGTGTAAAATGTAAAAAGTGACAAATTGTTGTCCCACTGCAAGCTTCATGTATGACACAATGACAGTAGTGCAGTGCAGATTGTTTAGTGCTGAATTACTGTCCATTATACACACCTGTTCTCCAGACAAGATGTTTGAGTAATTGAATTTACAGTGGTTCTCCCAACATTTGGCTGCACTCTTCGACCAGCCTCAGCCATTGTGAGGCCGTGATTGACAACATGATCCACAATAAATCCGGAACCCGCCTATGTACTTGGCCTCTTCTTCTTTGTCCCCTTCCCCTTCCTCCCTGCATCCTCACCCCTTCCATTTCTTTGCGACAGTATTGTAGAAATGGTACACACTATGTCCTGCTTGGTTCATATATGCTTGTAAAGTTGGGGCTCTGAGTGACTGTGGAGAAGTGGCTTATCATTGGTTGCAACTAATGCTTCACACACCCCTTCTCATCAGTGAATGCTGAGGTTCACCTGAGAGAAACTGTTCAATTTGGGAGACATTTTCAGGAAAAAAAAAAAAAAAAAAAGATTAAAAAAATGTCTAAAATTTGCTTGACAGATTTTGACAACTAGTTCAACATTTTTGTATGTAATGACTCAAGCAATGAAATGAGGACTATAAGTTTTATAGGGAATGACTATTCAGCATTCACAAGTGTAGTTCATTTTGACTGACATGACCTAAGCAAATGATAATGTTATAAAACAGCAGAGCGTTGTATGAAAGCAATTGATGCTTGTCCCAAAGCATTTGCAATTTGTTGGAAGGAATGAGAAACTGCTACTATGATGTGCACAAATGACTAAATGTTGTGGAGGTTGAACTAACTGTAGTGCAAATGTTAATAATGATATGAGAAATGCACCAAAGCGACTGGGAAAAACTGTATTTCTAATATATTCATTTATAGTTCACCAATAATATTTCTGGACAAATTTAATTTCTAAGCCCTATAAATATTTGTGTTATGGTTGATACATTTTTTGGTATAAATCCTTTGGCATTCTCATGTAAATAATGTCGGATATGGAGATGTCTATAAAAGTCCTGACAAGGTCATACCTTTCTGACATGCAGTGCCGGCTTTACCTGTGTTGGCGCTCTAGACAAAATTACTCCCTTGCGCCCTTCCATGCCTACCCTTTTCTTTCCCAATCAATCAATAAATCCTCTGTCGTTCACAGCTGGATTAATATCTGGGTCATACAGTGGCCATGTAAGTATTTATATTTCTTTTTGAATGTTGAGTTGTTTCACTAAACAGGACCGGAGATCAATAGAAAATCGAACCCACTGACTCTGGATGATATCATTTTTAGTGGTTAATGGACATCCTAGCAAACTCTGTAAAGGTCAGTCTAACAATGAGACCTCAATGATTTTCCATTTTGCAAAGTATTCCTGATTGCACCAGAGTAACAGTGGTTTTAGCTGTGCTGCTAAATAATAACCTTTAAGGTTTGGTGAGCCAATCCCACCACTATCCTTCAGTAACTGTAAAGTTTTGTATCTTACTCTGGGGGGTTTACCGTTCCAATTATTATTATTATCATTATTATTATTATTATTATTATTATTATTATTATTATACCTTATCGAATTCTTTAAATTGATTATCAGAAACATGAATAGGTAAGGACTGAAAAAGATAAAGTATCTGGGTAAAATATTTGTTTTTATTGTCATCACTCTGCTGTCAAGGTCCAGAGGCAATAAGGCCTATCTATCTCAGTGCTGTTTTGTCTTTGAGTTGATGTGTTGATAATTTTCATTGTACAGTTGGGACATGTCTTTGGTTAGTTTTACACCCAGATATTTTATAGATGTTGAGTCCCATCTAAACATAAATCGACTTTTAAGATCGTGTGATGGTATAAAATTGAACACTAATGCTTGCTAGAGGTGGGAGAAAAAAATAGATTTCGAGCCAGCATCGATGCATTAATGTCAATAATCGATGCTTATAAAATAATTTAAAAAATGCGGAACTGAAGTATATGAGCAGCGTCTAGCCGGGCAGTTATATCGCGGTAAAAAAACTGCGGAACCTAAGGCTGTGTCCGAAATCACTGGCTGTGTCCAAAATCACTCCCTAATCACTATATAGTGCACTATATACCACCAACTGGGTGTGGCCAAGTGGATTTTGCAATTTTGGCACGCTGTGCGCCGTGGCGCAAGTACTCTGCTGTTCCTCCTACCGGCACAAGGGAGGAGAGAAGGCGTGGAGTGGGTTTGACACAGCTGATTCACTTTAAACCAATCAAATGAGCAGGCGTAATGAAGGTGTAATGAACGTTTACACAATTGACATGGAGGTCTACTGCCGCAGGCGGAGCGGAGCTGGTGTAGTGCAACTTTGGCTGACTGGCGCGCAGTGCGCACACGTCACCAAAACCTCAAAGGCAGGTTTCCGGAATGTCAGGCACATTAACAGTGCAATAAATACTGACAAAAACCACTATTCACTGCTACTATCTCAATCAGCACATAAATTTATCTCCATATCGACTGTCCCGTCACAACTGATGTCAGATCAAAGGAGATTGGCACCGTTTGTGCTGACTGTGAGGTTTGGTGACGTGTGCACACTGCCCGCCGGTCAGCCAAACTTCCACTACTGCCTTGCGCTGAAAGTAGACGTGGTTTCAGATGGCGAGCTTTGGGCGCACCTCGGCGAAGCCTTTTGGCACGAAAATGTCACTGTGCCAGGCTGAATCTGTTGACACCTCCCCCTGCTGCACCGCCACTCTGCACAGCACGTCTGCCAAAATACCAAACCGTGAGCCCCTCAGGTTGCGCTGGTCCAAAATAGCTCTGCGTGGGGTTTGCCTCACTGCGCCACCCTGCGCTGCGCCGGGAAAATAGAGCCCATTGTTTTAATGCTCTTAATGAACTTTTCATGAAAACAAACTTTTCCATTACTTAGTAAAGAAATTCCCATTCCAGAGTCAAAAGCTTTTTCGCAATCCAAACTAAGTCAAATAGCTCTCAGTTTTTCCTTTTTTATGTATTCAACTGTGTGGAGGCTCCTCCTAATGTTATCCTGGGTCTGCCTACCTCCAATAAATCCAGTCTGATCCTCCTCTGTCAATAAGGGCATCACTTCCTCCATTCTTTTAGTTAAAACAGCTACATAAATTGTATTATCTTGATTTAAAACACTGATCGGACAATATGCCCCACATTTCATTAAATCCTTACCCTCTTTTGGAATTACCAAGATAATAGCCTCCATCCAAGATGGAAGCAAAAGCCCCTCCCTCGATGTATAATTAAAGCTTTTGTGTAATATTGGTATTAAATGCTTCCTCAATGATTTATACCATTCTGCCAGAAATCCATCAGTCCCTGGATATTTGCAGGATTTCATCAAGGAGATCTCCCTGTCAGTTTCTTCTGCTGTTATTTCTTTTGTTAACTTATCATTATGTAGTTTGACCAAAGAGGCCAGCTCACACTGGCTCAGGAATTCTTCAGTCTAACAGGGATCAAATGATATAGGCTGGGTGTACAGAGACTGATAAAAATGTTAAAATGTTTTTTGTATCCCCTCTCATCTATATCGTGATCATCTTAGAAATAAGATCCTTAATTTTATAAACTGTGTTTTCAGATTGTTGGGCCTGCTTTAGAGCCAGGTCATAATATCTGTTTTGTAAATCCAAGCTTTTCTCTACTTCATCACTGTAAATCTTATCTCTCTCTTGTCTAATTGGTCTCATTTGAAGGAGTAAGTGTGAGTCCTTATTTTTACTGTGTTATACTTAAAGATCCAGAAGCTGTTGTTGTAGGTCTGATAGTTTTTGAGCTTTCATCTTTCCAGCAAATGCAGTTTCTGAAATAATTTTTCCTCACACGACAGCTTTGGCTGCATCCCATAGTATTACAGGGTTTACATTTCCATTATCATTATCACTCAGATATGTTTGTAATTCATTCTTTAAACCCACTGTTATCAAGGATACCTATACTTCCATACTGTTGATTTTGGTCCGCTATCTAAATGTGATTTTAAATAAATAGTTGAGTGGTCTGATATTGCTCTTGAGCTCATCTCACATTGTTTTAGCCTGTGCCTTTCAGATTTTTGCATAAAAACATAATCAGTCCTTGAATAAACATTATGATGATTTAAAAAAAAAAAAAAAAAAAAAGGTGTACTGTCTATCCAGACAGTGAAAATCTCTCCAGACATCAATTTTTATTAACCCATCTTTTTGTGGTGGTAAATTTCGTGTTTTGATTAGTTGTATCAAGACTTGGATTAAGAATTATAGTAACTTTTTCAGGGTTTTATTTTAATTGTTGACATCCCTAGCATGATGTATTTGTGGTTTTGAGTACCTGTGGTCTCAGTAGTGGTTTCAGGCATGGGCGAAGTGGGCAGCTGCCCGGGGCGGCATTTTTTCATGTCACATGGGGGGCGGCACGAGCACAAAAAAAAAAAAAAAAAAAGGAATAGTGACAGTAGTGGGGGTAGGAGTAGTAACATGGAAGGGCGCAAGCAGAGAATGTCTAATACAGGGAGAATTGCCACTCTAGTCTATTTTCCGGTTCTCGGAAACACGTCTCTGTCCATGTGAGGGCGCGGGCGAGTGCAGAATGAATGGGAGTCTATGGGGATACACCCCTAAAAATCCACTTTTCTCTGGAAATAATTTTTTGTCCAGTAATTTGAATACTGTTTTCAAAAGGGGGGGGGGGCTAAAAAAGTACACTCAGCTGAAAGCGGGCGAGTGCAGAATGAATGGGAGTCTATGGGGATACACCCCTAAAAATCCACTTTTCTCTGGAAATCATTTTTTGTCCAGTAATTTGAATACTGTTTTCAAAAGGGGGGGGGGGGGCTAAAAAAGTACACTCAGCTGAATACTGGATTTTTTAAGTTCACCTATCTGTTCTAAAAAGCCGTTCAAAAAGTGTGACGACGTAACACATTTCATATCGCGAGAGGTGCCGCTTTACAGTGATTTCCAGAGCCCATCTCCGGAGACCAGATGGAGACACTCGAGACACTTTGGCCAGAGCCCATCTGTGCTATATTAGACATTCTCTGTATACACAAATATCAACTTTGATAGAAAAGTCCTCCTTAAGAGTGGTGTTTGTAGATTCTCTTGGTCTTCAGGTGCCATCAAGTGGGATCCCTGGTCGTAAACAGCTGCAAGTCCGTCACTGACCAATCAGCATTCATTAGCAAATGCTAGCGTGTTATGGTCAAAAACAGCCCAACCTGTAGGAAACTGAAAGGATAGAAGTTCTCGCTAATTTCACTTTTAACCTATAATCCATATTGAACTTTCAGTAACTACAACAGTATTTGCGATTTTTCAACCATAAACAGTTGTAAGAGACAAATTTAGCCTTCTAGCTCCATAGAGCCCCATTCATTCTGTACTCGCCCGCGATCACCCCCAGTGGTATTACGGTGGAACTGCAACCAAGTTCGATACAATGGGGGGTTAATGGAGAGTGGCAAGGCTCATCGTAGACGGGCTCTGGCACAAGGCAGTAATTTCGCCTAGGGCGGCAACATAGGCAGAACCACCACTGTGTGGTCTGCTAAATATAGTTTCACACGGCGTCACTGCGCATTGCATTCTGGGATGTAAACAATAGAGCGAGAGAAAAATGGAGCCAATGAGATACAGTAACTATTTGAAAACTTGTTGAAAGCAAGTTATCATCTTATGTAAGACTGTCATGGCTACTGCCGAGTGTGATGTTATACAACCGTACGTACTTGAGCCCGACTCCGGTCCTGAACCACAGATGAAGCCGGCATTGTATTGCTATGGTGAAGGCAATGCACATGGACACAGCGGCCCCTACAGGGATCAGTGAGAGTGAATGTTTTAAATGTTTTGCTTAACCCAGACGCTCAGGTTGCATAACCTACAGCCGAGAGACTTTACTAAACATCAGGGTAAAGCATGCTGCAAGAACTGAGGCACTCTGCTTTGACGTGGACATACTACGCCAGCACGGGATTTTACCTGCGTCTACACCGGCAGTCACCAGGGAGAGGAGGCAGCGCAAGCGGTGCGAACATAAACAAAGGAGGGGGAAGAGAGCCAAATAGACACTGACGTCACAACTTCAAGGAAGTGCAATCCGCTCGTTTTACAGGGACAGTTTCAGAAAATGGGCTGTGTGCACTTCTCCATTTATCATAGGTGAAATGCATGGGACAGTATTTATGTGGCCCCAAGACCTTCCCTATCATGCACAACAATGAAACAATGAAAATTGCATTTTTCAGGCCATGGGGCCTTTAAAATCACCAGCACAAATAAGAACTCCAGCAGACTAGAATGCTAGTAGATCAAATGTTTTTTTGTAGAACACCCTGTTGCTATCTGGAGGTGCATAAACATTAAGAAGAAACATGAAGAAGAGTCACATAAGAATTTTACACTGGAAGCCGTCGAGAGTTTTAATTTCATTTTAAAGAGCATATTGCAGGTTAAAATTTTTACAAAAGTTATACTTAACCTTGTGTGAAAATGACCATGTGAAAAGTTAATGCAGGATTTAATATGTTTTACAAGATATAAGGGCACATATTCAGAGGAAAAAGTGGCCGTTTTGAACAAAGTTCCTAAAAACTTCTTTTTTTTTTTTTTTAATGTATTAAAATATTTTGCAAAATCTATAAATTCCTTATGAATATTTTGGAAAATGATTTTTGACACATGTAGGCTATTATGTGTATTTTAGATTTTAATTTAATTATTTTTAGGCCTAATCAACACAAGTTCATGGAAGTTGAGTTGTCAACGTCAGGTTTCCCACTTGCTCCATTCAGCATATATGCATAGCGGCAGCAGCAGAGTGAATGAATGTAGCTAGTTACACAGTAGTCCAATAGTCCAATGACAGAAACAAACACTGAAGACTATGGCACAAAAACAAATTTAAGATTTTTTTCGGGAAACCACCACCTGTGAAAAAAAAACACCACCACAACCATGATAACAATTCAGTTCAATTCAATTCAATTCGTTTTTATTTATTTATATAGCCCAGAATCACAAATTACAAATTTGTCTCAAAGGGCTTTACAGGAAATACAACATCCTCTGTCCTTGGACCCTCACATCGGATGAGGAACAACTCCCTAAAAAAACCCTTTAACAGGGAGAAAAATAGGAAGAAACCTCAGGGGAGCAACAGAGGAGGGATCCCTCCCCAGGACGGACAGACGTGCAATGGATGTTGTAAACAACAGAAAAACAAAACTACAAAAGATATGTATAATATAAAGGATGTAGTATAAAAACAGTTGGCGGATGAGGAATGAGAACGCCAAGGGGAGCCAGATGGAGAGCAGCTGGGGAGGAGAGAGTATCCACCCGCCTCTGCCTGCGGTGGCATCGGCAGACCCAGCCCCTGCACCCGCAACCCAACCTAGCGTGACTGGATTAGACAAGCCCTTCCAGCCAACATCCAGTTTCAAATTCCCTTCACGGCGTTGTGGTAATGAAACGTTCTCACGTTCTGTGGCACCGGCTTATTAAATATTTAAATAGTCAGAGATTATTTCCTTGTGGTTTGTGTAAAAAGGTTGGAGATGGAAAGTGTTACTTTGTTGCGTGTGTTCTTGGCGAAATAGATGTGGAGAACTGTTCAATGACGTTCTTAAATTGTCAGAGACTATAATAGTTTGGCTGTGTGCACTGCAGTGTATATGACAATAAAGTAATGAATTTCAGTCTATTTATATTTAAAATGTATTTTAAAGAGGCCTATAGGCTCAGAGGTTTTTTGTTTTTTTGTTGTTTTTTTTTTCAAAAAAAAAAAAAAATCACAGCACCTCCTGTTCAAAATTACTTCCAGTGGCCCTGTCGGGTCCACCGTTTTCGAGGAGAGAAACTCAGTGTGACCATAAATGACAGCAAAACACAGTAGACACTCACACTGAGCTGAAATGAAGCATGTTCACAGAAATTAGGTAAATAACATAAATAAACAGGCCTTACTGCGTTTTGCTGTCATTTATGATTGCGCTGAGTTTCTCTCCTCTTCTCTGTTTCACCGCGGGCAGAGCTGAGCGCTCCGTGTGTCTCCACAGAGCAAAGCAGAGCAGAGACAATGAACCAGGCTGAGTTGACAACAACTACACTCATTACTTTACTGTAACGGTGTTGGCAGAGTTCAATGCGCAGCATTCTGTGTGTGTAGCAGTAGTCGTCATTTTCCATAAAATAAAGAAGCAACGGAGGAATAAAAAGCTGGGAGAAATAAGGAGACGTCCACACTTGTTCTCATGCAACTCAGTTATCACCACCTGCAGCAGTAGCACAGCAGGTGTCATTTATTGAAACGCCAATTACATAGACAATGTTATGGGTAAGTATCAATACTCCTGCTGGTATTAGATGATCATTACTAGTTATAGCCTGATACATGATTGCAAACTTTACAATGTTGTGACGTGAACATAGTGTTAGATAACGCTTGCTAACGTTCATAGATACATGCGTATATATGCTAACCCTGGTCACCTGCCCAGTCCTCCTCTGGTTCTCCTCGTACCACAACTGAATCTCTCTCTGACTGTTATTTCTTCTGACTCTGGTCTGTTCCTGGTCTCTCTGACGCCTAACAGGCTCGTAATTATAAGGCTGTGCTCTGTCATACTGATATGAATACACATTCACAACCTCTTCACTGTCACAACTGGCATTAAGATACATTATTTTCCTATTGCTCAAATTGACAGCACTCTCTCCTGCTACGTCACTTCCGGTTTAGCTTTCAGATGTGGAAGTAAAATTCTCTCACAAAAACAACTCCAGAGGTCACTGTAGTACACATCTATCTATCTATCTATCTATCTATCTATCTATCTATCTATCTATCTATCTATCTATATGATCCCCTGTCTCACCTCTGTTTGTGAGTTTTATTGCAGACGTGAGGGCCGCAACAAAAACCAAATGCTGCTGGTGAAAAGGAAAAAGGCAGGTGAAAAGCTCATGTTAACACGTTTTTATTTCAGTGCTTTTGTGGGAAACACTTACCTATCTCACGATCAAATCTGCCAAGTGATGAAAACATCTTTCCTGTTGTAAGAACTGAAATAAAGCACAAGCACACAGTGGAAATATTGCATAAATGCATGTTGTCATGTTTTTGTTTGTCTGCCTGCAGCTTCACACACACACACACACACACACACACACACACACACACAATGAACATGAAACTGTAAATCTTCATAACCTTCCATATCTTTTGATTAGGAAATTGTAACAAATGGTTACAAATGGCAGGTTACTTAAAACAAATAATGGGATACATGGGCACCTGGCTGCTCGCGCACTTCAAAGCTTAGTCAGTGGGGACGGGTCCGGGTATGGGAGCTGAATACGCAGCGGCCTGGGCCCGTCACTGCTAGGAAGGTTGTAGTTTGTAAGGGTAGGTAGGCGAAGGTAGTTAGTTAGTGTGTGTGGGTACCTTGGTGCTCATGCCCCAACTTTTCTACATGATTTGATTTATACTCAAGGTTTATTTCATATTTTGTTTGTGCTTATTTCATTGTTTGTATTGTATTATGGTTTCCCTTAATAATAATAAAAATATTGAAATTAAAACAAATAATAATAAAAAAAATACTCACTAAAACCCAGAAAACACAACAGAGGAACTGCAGCCATCACCCCAACCAGCACAGCAACGTAACGCAGAAGTGTATCTGTTTAAAAACAAGGCTTAGTCAGTGCTAAAAATGTGTTAGTCTTCCTTCAAAGTCAAGCCACAGTTCACAAACCAGATGGAAAATATATCAATAGCAACAAACTTGTGTTTGCAGTACAACACTGTGCCATAGATTTAATGCATTCTTCAGTTTCTGAAAACAATGCATAACATTCAAATCGCCTTACCTATGAACTAAATCAAGTTTTGCTTTTAAACACTCAAATAATACACAATAGTACAGTAAAATACTAACCGTACATAAATGTGACTTATACTTAAAATGAATTAATCACATAAGAAAATGAATCTGCGGTTCAAAGTTCAATAAATAGGAACTCAGACCTTCATATACATGTGATTTTTTTCATTCTGTACCATTTTAAATACATAGAAAATCAACAAAACTATTACTGGTATTGTTTTATTGCTAAAAATGTTTTTGTTTTTTTGTTTTTTTAAGATTTACTTATGTACTTTCCAGTGTTATGTGAGTCATGGAGACTTGCCTGGATCATTAGAAGGTGATGGTGCTCTGCCATTGGCTGCAGAGTTTTAGTTTCATTTTAAGGTTAGAATGGATATGAATTAGCATGAAACACCTGTAGGCTAATCCCTGTCTCACCTCTGTTTGTGAGTTTTATTGCAGACGTGAGGGACGCAACAACAACCAAATGCTGCTGGTGTCTGTGGGAACTGGCCTTTTACTTCAGCTGTTAAATTCCTACTGCTTTACTTCAATTCTATTGTAAAAACCACCGTGTGCAAACTGGGAATTTGGCTGCCACTGTGGAAACTGAAGGAAAACAATTTTCCTGCAGGTCAGTGTTGAGTCCGAATGACAACCTGGAGCTGCTGTTTGAAGCTGAAGGTGTCGTGGTGAATGCAGGAGTGAGCTCAGTCACTTTACAGCATTGTCAGTATCATGTTGATGCTGAGGTGAATGGCTGACTATAGAATCAACATCTGTAACAAGTAAGTAACATCTGTAAACCCTTACATGTCAGTCAGTTCATTCCCGCACTTACAACACATGCAGGTTCCTTTAAAGAGGGAGTCAACAGCAGCAGAAAACTTGTGCTGCACTGCCCTCTAGGGGCTGAAACTTTCAGACATGTTGCACCTCTGGCCACATCCAATCAGTGACCTCACATGGCTGGATCACTTGAGTTCAAACAGGAATGTTTTCTGGAGCTGGAAAGTTACTAATGACAGCTCCACTGGTTACTGTGGATGAGGAAAGTCTTTGAGTAAAGCCACTAATTTAAGCACTTTAACTGTCACAAGTTCAAAACCTAAAACTAAATACTTCCATTAAATATCTTGATCTACTTCCTCTTCGTTTTTCTGTGGATAAAATGATTGTGTTTCCACCTGCTGATCTTTTCCATGTCCTGTTAGTTTTTCCCCAGAGACAGAGACCAAGGCAGGTGAAAAACTCATGTTAACATATTTTTATTTCAGTGCTTTTGTGGGAAACACTTACCTGATTCACTGTCAAATCCACTACGTAATGAAAAGATCTTTCCTGCTATAAAAGCTGAAATGAAGCACAAGCACACAGTAGAAATATTTCATTAATGCATGTTGTCATGTTTTTGATTGTCTGCCAGCAGATATGCGCACGCGCGCGCACACACACACACAATGAACACCAGGAAAGTGTAACTCTTCATAACCTTGCATATGTGTTGATTAGGAAATTGGAACAAAAGGAGCTCATGACATATTAAAATAAATAAATAAATAAATAAATACTCACCAAAAATAACAACCAGAGGAACTGCAGCCACCACCCCAAACACCACAGTAACATGAAGCTGCTATCTATCTGTTTAAAAACAAGGCTTAGTCAGTGCTAAAAATGTGTTAGTCTTCCTTCAAAGTCAAGTCACAAACCAGATTACCACTGGAAAATATATCAATACCACCAAACAGCTAATCCTGCATGTGTGCTGACAAAATGTTAAACTCTTATTCATTTTACTGTGCAGAGTAAACTACAGACCTTTGTAGAATACATTTTGCCATGGCTCGCTCTCTTCCTCACTAACTGGATTCTTCATTTGGCAGAAGAAATTTTTAACATGGTTGTCATCCTTGGTGATGTTCATCAGTTTACTTGACTCAGTCCAGTCTCCTGTATCTCGCCTCCAGCTGTAGGTGATTGGTTCAGCCTCTGGGATCTCTCCATTGCAGCTCAGAGCGCAGGGCGGTGAGGAAGGAGAACAAAGCTGTGGCTCCAGTGCCACCGTGGGCTTTGGGACTTTCTCTGTTGGTGGAGAAAACAAATTTTCTTCTTTAGTCTCTCTCACAGATGTACCAATAACTTGGAAACCTCACATTTACAGAAGAGATGAGAATTGTTAGCCATGCAGGCTACATGAAGATCATTCAGCTCCTTCTCTCTCTGCTCCTCTTGGAATTCTGAATATTTATCAGGCCAACTCTACAAACTGCTACAAACGCCTGGGTCTGTTGTAAACATATGGTTCCCTCCATTATTCAGCATTACTTCAGTCCATTTTTTGGGAAGAAGTAGGATTTTGAATGTTGCAGGGTTGAAGTTTCAGTGAGGGGAAGAAGTAATAATGTAATCTGGTAGAAACACAGGTTTCTGCTGATGTTTCCAGTTGCTATGATGTGTCTGGTACAGAACAGCCAAGAAACACCTGTAGACAAATGCCTATCATATCATGGCCTCTGTATTGTTCTGCATACAGCATCACAAGGTTGTTGGCAATACCCAGCCCTAACGGTGACTGACTGGACTAATCTGACGTCTTCAGATCCCAACAACACCCCTGATTCTAACTATTCAGCTAGCAGCTGTTATCAGCTTTGTTTACCCAGTTAGAACAGCTCATTCTCAGCTCAGGTTCTTATAGAGGCCCTGCATTTCTACCTGCCTTGACAACCTTGTCCAGTGTCAAACGGACCTTTACACACACTTTTTGTTGGAATAGTCACAATTTATGCCATAATTAGGAGTCAAAGCAACAAAGGTAATGGAGCCCTCTTATGGATGTTTGGATTACTCTGGCTTTCTTTGTTTTGCTTTGTTTTGTCTTGTTTTTTGCTTCTCCACTAAAATTATCAGGATGGTAAATTGGTAAATCTCTATAGTGTTTTTCTTGTCTACTGCACTTTACAGTGTATGGCTCACATTCACTCAATCACACACACACACACACACACACACACACACACACACTGATGCCAGAGGCTGCCATGCAAGGTGCCAAGCTGCCCATCCGGAGCGGTTATCTCTCCAAAACTGTCAGGCCCACAGAAACTAAACTTAGCACCCACAAATTTCACCCACAATTCAGGAAATCAAAATGATACTAACTGGGCCAAATGGCGGCACTGTCATATTTACATTTTTGCTGAACCGTACATGGTAGCAACACATTTTTTTTTCCAGGATTTCCAGGGTCAAGATGCATCTCTTAGTGTCAGTCTCACCAATGTCCACCAGAGTAGATTTCCTGCTGTACTGCATTTTGTCTAAAACAGTTTTCTTCATTGATAATCCGCGACATTTTGTCAGAGTTTTGATAATCAATAAAGTTTCCCTATAGTCTCTGTTTAGAATTTGGAGGCAAGATGAATTTTACAAAACGTGCAATAACTCATGAACGCACTCAAATATCAACCTGAAATTTGAGATATCTGGTCAGGAGTGTTCACTGAGCGTATGTGTCCAAGTAGGGCTGGGCGATATACCGAAAATTTACCGATACCGAAATTTATGACGATAACCGACGTCACTTTGCTCATGTCGGTATGTTCGGTATTTTAAACAAAATAAAACAGCGTGTGTAGTCACGTGACTCCACCCCCTCCAGTCTGCAACAAGAAGGGAAAGAGACGCTGAGAAAACGGAGGACGGCTCAAATGTAGAAGGGGCTGCTGCTGAGGTAGTCGAAGTAGATTTAGTCGAGGAGGAATTGCTTGTTATATTTTATACTTTTAAACTTGGTTTGATTGTCAGTTGTTCAATTAATTTAACTAAAAGTATTTAATATGTATTTTCTTGAGTTATTCTCAGACAGCACAGAGTTAGAGTCGCACTTCTCAGGCATGCAAACTTATCGCCTTTCAGCTACAATCGCCTTTTTTTTTTTTTTTTTTTTGGTCAATTGGGTCATTCACGTGAATCGCGTAGTTTGGAAGAGACGCCTGGCTTCCGAGTCCAATGGAAAGTTTTAACGTTAGTTTGAAGGAACCGCCTTATGTCAAATTAGACCTTGCATAACGTTATGCTTCGAGCAAAATGGCTAACATTAGTTAGCCAGACAAGCGAGCCATATGATGCTGGAATTTCCATTAGCAAGATAGAGAACTAATTAGCCAGCTAACGTTAGCTTGCTCTAATGTTAATTCCAGCGTGGTCTGCTTGTCTTGCTAACTAACGTTAGCCATTTAGCTCTAAGCATATGCTTGCTATGTAAGGGCCTAGTCTTCCAGCTAACTAGCAACTCCTGTTATAGGAAAAACTTTCCTTCCATTGCAATAAATAGGTCCAGGGAGGCATACTGTCAATATCACTGTCAATAGCTCAGTTTGCAAAGAGATGAGGTGGAAGAACAAAACAGTGGCTCAACTCTCACCGTGGGCTTTGGGACTTTCTCTGTTGGTGGAGAAAACAGTTTTCCTTCTTCAGTCTCTCTCACAGAAGTACCAATAACTTGGAAATATCACATACTGTATAAATCTAAAATAGCTACAAGTATTGGCATTATTGGTAAAATCAGACCCTGTTAAACAACAAAAGTTTTTAAAATTGTATTACTCTATGGTGCACCCTTTTATTGGCTATAGTATATACAATATATATAACACTGCTCACCGAATCTCATGGAAATTAAGATGTTGCTGTATTTATCTCATTCCTGTTATACCTTCTATTGATCTGTAATACCTTCTATTTTATATTTGTTGTGTATTCTTATTACCTTTATTTGCATTGATTTATGATCTGCACTGATTATCTGTAATAATTGGAAGAACAGGATTTCCCTGTTCTTCTTACATTGAAAACCTGAAAGTAATCCTACACCACTGATGATATCCCACTCATGTTTCAGCCAACTGGATTAAATTATCACTTGGAAAACACAAGTTGCATTGTAATCACAGAACTTGAATGGAGTAGAGCTCTCATGGGACTGTTTCTGTCAATCAATCAATCAATCATACTTTATTTGTCCAAGAAACACAAAAAGACATGACAGATACAGGGTTACAGGATCAGGAGAACTTCGGGTCAGCCAGCGTGCGCGGCGCCCCTTACATTAGATGAGAAAGGAGGACATTAGGGAAAGAGGGGGGGATGTCAAACTGGGCTCCTAGGGGAGCACAACATGGCATTGGGAAAAAAACACACCCCAGCACAATAAGCACATATTAAACATTACAACATGACTCGAGACATTGCACATGTGGAAGGAGGAAAGGATTCGGGGAGGGGGGAGTGTCCCAGCACAGACGAGGGCGTATGCAGCCACTACGGCGCTCCGCCCCTATGAACTGCACTGTAACGGGTAATTTGGTTGGTAAAATCCAAACTAATAAAATAATAACTAATAAAACTAATAAAATCCTAAACCCTAGGCTAAAATTGAACAACTAAAATGCCTTACACAAACTTATAAACTATTCTTAGCCTAATAATGATACTAACATTGTCAGTCACATAGCTGGACCTTTCTTCAACACAGTAAAGAACAAGAACACACATGACTAAAATACTACATACTTACTGATCACAATAACCTTGTATGTCTCACTCTGGAGTTGGCCATTTAACTCCAAAGAATACACTCCACTGTAGATAAGAGTCAAATCGTCGATCTCCAAACGAGCAGTTTTTCTATCCAGGGTTGTGTGGCCCTGAAATGCTCCGTAGTACTCCACACTTCCTAATTTCTCAACCCATTCCACCACCATGTTGCGATTATGTTTCCACAGGATGCTTCCCAGGGGCTTGGACTCAGCAGGAATGGGTGACTCCAATATGAGTTTACCTCCATCGGCAAGGTATACTTGTTTCTCTGCACCTGCAAAGAGAGAGCAGTTTGTCAGTCCAGGTGAAAATGAGCACGCAACACTTTTCAAATGGCAGGCTTTCAGTTTTCATCACTTTTAGTGAAAAAAGTTCTAGGCTGGTAGTAGCTATAAAAAACAAACAAACAAACAAACAAAAAAAAACATTATTAAAAAGAACAATACATTAAAAGCCTTTTTTAAAATAAATACTTAGATATTGATAGGAGTACACAAGAAAATAAAAACATGTAATTTTTTGGCAATTATTGTAAAATGGTGCATATTATGGCCTCACCATTAGGCAGAAAGGTAACTGATGTTGAAGGGGTTATTATAGATCAGGGTTTCCCAACTGTTTTCATGCTGGGATCCACATGTAGGGGTATTATTTGTCCCGGGACCAACCGCTTACTACTTACAGCAAAGCTATAGAGAGACGATAGTGACTCGGTGCTACCCCGAGGCACTAATAACATTTTGTGAATAACAGTTGTTTTTTTGTTAAATTCAGTCTATAACTCAGATTATAATCTCATGATCAAAACATAAAACCATGAGCTAGTCATTTTAGGCTGATAGTGTCTGCATTCTGCACAGGACATCATGGACTGATGCATTAAAGGGGCATGAAAGATTGTGCCACCTAGTGGTTATATGCCTACATTGCATGAGTTAAAATTTCCACCCTCCACAGAGTTTTTCACCTGCTGCACCAACAGCATCTCTGTTGCCTACCATGTGATAATGCAGTTGGTTATACAGGCATTGGAATTATAAACAGCGTGTGCTATATGACAACTGAGTGCTGAATTCATGTTTAACTGGACTGCTTTAAAATTGAAAGAATTCTTATTATGGATTAAAATTGGCAGTGTGCATAAAAAACCCAGGAGAGTGCAATGCTGCCTAACACTGCCTCTGGTATAATTAAGCACTCACTTTGACAATTATTCAAGTGACTGAGCTCCTTTAGTACAAAATTCTGTGCAGTTGCTGCCTGTTTGAGGGATGTGCAGCCGTGTGTATTTCTAGTATCTTGTATTTCACCAACTGAATTCTGATTAATTCTCCATCTTATTCTCTATTTCAAATTTGTCAGTCACATATTTTTCTATTTTGTATTTCTTTCTATTTTCTTATAAATTAACTCTTCTCTTGAGAATTGAGCAACTGCAACTGTCCCACTTTCCCCTCAGAGGATCAGTAAAGTGTTCCTGATTTCTGATTATTTAAATGTTTTTTTTTTTTTTTCAAACTATTTCACACCTTACTTTTCCCTTCAGTCATGAAAATTAACATTGATTTATAGCATATGGGTTGCGAGTGGGTGGAAAAAAAAAAGTCTCAGCTGAGTTGATTAAATACTTGCGGCGATCTCCCCGCAGCAGAAACCACGACTGTGTCTCCACATTAAGAGAGAGGCTGTGAGTTTTTATGGACAAGATGCAATGGTGTAACTTCACTCCAATCCAAAACGCCAACAGGAACAGTCAGGATCTATCATCATCATAGCGGTCTAACAACTTATTTCAGGAGCTTCATGTTTAATTCTGTTTTCCCTGGAGAGTTTCTACTGTTGTATCAAGTTTTGAACTACAGATTTTAACACTTGCCAAAATGTCTACCTGAGCAGTGTGTGTGTGTATGTGTGCTACAGAGTCTCTTGGCTTTCATTTGGATGTCTATATTAACAGAACAGAGCAGACACAAAGTCTGTGTGAGCAGAGTGTCTCAGATGCAGCTCGGGCCTCGTTGCACTGCAGGAGTTTTGACGTGGAGCCAATTTTCTCAGCGTTAAGTCACTTGGTTCTCAGCAAAATAGCCAAGGGAAATGATCTGCTGGTAGTCATATTGACAGTATACCTGCAATATTACACTAATATCTATATCTGGAAAACATGTCACAGACATGAGAAAATCTAACTTTCTACAACCTGTTTTAGCAATTGCATGAAAGACAGAACGTTAAGGCTACGTCTGTGTGGGGTTTCTGAACTCTGTTGCGACGACCTTCTGTTTTGGAGATAAAAAAAAAAAAAAAAAAACTACATTGCCCTTTATCAAAGACAAACTCAGTGTAAAAAGACAGATATGTTAGTAGCAACACAGCAGCAGCGGCACTGCTATCTGTGTGAACAGATACACACACACACATCCTGCACTATATGTATTTGCCTTTGCCTTTGCCTTTCCACTTTCAGCCTTGGTTACTTTTACCGCCACTTGTTTTGTTTAATATTTGTCATTACCAAAAGCTATCCCATCTACACTTCCTCATTTTAAAATCTGACTCAAATGAATTTGTAATCGAACAGCCCTGCATGATTTTCAATATTTTTCCATTCTAGCATTGCCACTTTTACTGGAGGGTTTGACTCGTGTTCCACAGGCCAGAAACAGCAGCATAAACAAGTACAGGACACAGAGTCAGAGAGCAAAAACACACCTCAACTTCACAGAAACATTCTGAAAATGTGAACGTCTCTATTTGTATTTAATATGTTCGTAAAACACTGAAAATTAGGATTATTGCCTGTTTTTGTTATAATTGGCCTTATAGCTCAATATCTCTTGTATTATCCAATGTATCTCAGAACTCTGTCTCTTGTATTATCCAGTGCATCATATAGTTCATATCTATAGGACAGTTTGTCCACTTGGGGCTGGCTCAGCATAACAGAGAACAGACAAAACAGGAGTCAGATGTACCTTCTCTATCTTGTTAGTTAGGTCTGCTGCATTAGATACACGCCCAGGCAACATTCACACACTAGCATAACACATTCTAGAAACAAGGCGTGGACAGTGGTTGGCCTGTCCATGTTACACTCGGTTGCGTGTAAGTCCAACCTCTGTACGGGGCAGGCCCAGCCCAAGAAGATAAATGTGCATCATTTCCTAATATCGGGGCTCTTTCTGACTGAGATCCTGCGAGAGCTCTGTCACTCTGAGCCCAGCGCTGCCTTACTTTATATGTGACCATAATAAATATTTCATCTGAGAACTGAAGATTTTCTCCGGTTTGTTCTTGGGCTTTCAACAAAAGAATCAGGTGCTAACAAAATTGGTGCCGTGACTTGGATTGACTGACTCTGAGACCGTGTCCGATTGAGGAACGCCGGAGTCGATGGGAGGAGAAATTTTCTCAGACAATTCCAGGCACCTAAATCAAACCTAAAGCAGAAAACCTTTTTCAGTCAGTCAAATTTCTGCACATTGGACATACTAAATTAAATTGTCTGATTAATGCTACCCTCTGATCACTAAATTCACTAAAATTATGGTAAAATTATGGGACAATAAATAACTTTGTGTTATCAACTGAATGGACACATGTAAAGTATAAACACATAGGGCTCTAGTTTCGCAGACCTGGCGAGGCGGGGGCGTAGCGCAGATGCGCTTCGCCAACTGGGTGTGGCCAGGCGGATTTTCCAAGTTTGGCACGCCATGCTCGGTGGCGCAAGTACTCCGCCGTCCCTCCTACCGGCGCAAGGGAGGAGAGAAGGCGTGGAGTGGGTTTGACACAGCCGATTCACATGTAACCAATCAAATGAGCCCCTGTCCTTGCCTTTAAAATGCGCTGCGTGAAGGCGTAATGAAAGTTTACACAGCTGACATGGAGGTCTACTGCCGCAGGCGCAGCGGAGCTCAGGAGACAGGCGCGGAGCGGAGACCGGCGAGCAGCGCGGACACATCACCAAAACCTCACAGGCAGGCTTCCGGAATGTCAGGCACATTAACGATGCAATAAATACCGAAAAAAACACTATTCAATGCTACGATCACAATCAGCACATACATATATCTCCATATCAACTGTCCCGTCACAACTGATGTCAGATCAAAGGAGATTGGCACCGTTTGTGCTGATTGTGAGGTTTTGGTGATGTGCGCCAGGCAGCCAAACTTCCACTGCGCCAGCTCCTCTCCGCCTTGCGCTGAAAGTAGACGTGGTTTCAGATGGCGAGCTTTTGGCGCACCTCGACGAAGCCTTTTGGCACGAAACTGTCACTGCGCCAAGTTGAATCTGTTGACACCTCCCCCCGCTGCGCCGCCACTCCCATCTCCGCGCAAGTCCATCTGCGAAACTTGGACACTGTCCGCCTCTCCCGTTTCGCTGGTTGAAACTAGCTCTGCGCGGGGTTCGCCTCACTGCGCCACCCCGCGCTGCGCCGGGAAACTAGAGCCCATAGACTCAAGTGAGGGGAAGTGAATAAGTGTCCTTGTCTAGTTCAAATTGGTTAAATCTAAAAGTTTTATAGGATGCTAGAGTTCCACTTAGGAATGTGTTTAGTGACTATTGCCAAATAGTCCGATGCCAGGAGTTACTGATGCTGCTGCGGCGATGCCAGACTAAGTCTGATGCCGGGAAAAGTACTTAAGTTTCCTGTATTTTTGTAGACACAGGGAAAGTTTGTTATTTTTCATACCAATGTGGGGTGGTTTCCTACTTGATTGATGTTTTTAATGTGCATGTGGCTGTGTATCGAACAGTGAGACTGGTTGAGAATTCCTGCCCTGACACAGATCTCAAGTAGTTCTGTAACGGGGGGCATTGGAATAGATTAGAACGGGATTTTTTTTAGGGTATTGTTGGTGTTGCAGAGGTGGTGAATTAAAACAAGTGGATAGACTGGGAGAACCCCCAGTGATTGAGCACACAGAAGCTTCTTAATCGGGTCCCCACTCAGGCGCTGTGCCATTCACCCTCTCTGACTAACACGTGTTTGTATATAATGATGTTACAAAAAGTTATTGACAAATGGAAGGACAATAAACCCGGCTCTTTGGGGTCGGTGCTGTTAGAAATAGTGAGAGGCAGGGCAGAAAAAGAAGTGAAAAAGACAGACACATTTCTGACTAATTGCCAGTGTTTTTTTGGGAGAAGTGAAATTCTCTATTCAGATGTTGTCCTCTGCACAACCAAAACACTAGGTGCCAGTTAAGACCCTAACTTCTCCGGAGACACTGTACCGAGCTTAGAGGCAAAACATATAGCTGATGTGTTGGATTACCATTAGTGTATCTGGCAAAATTACTGATCATGTGTAACACATCACAGACCTTTGTGAAAAATCTTGTTTTAAATGCTATATGCTTTATATATATTTATATTTTGCTTATGTCTT
Source organism: Myripristis murdjan (assembly GCF_902150065.1). NCBI lineage: Eukaryota > Metazoa > Chordata > Actinopteri > Holocentriformes > Holocentridae > Myripristis > Myripristis murdjan. The sequence continues at coordinate 15,008,446 of NC_044001.1, read as the reverse complement.
TCATCCAGCTTATAACCCTACACATAGTGAGGCAGATAACTGTAACAATCCTTCAAAAGTGGATACAAGCACCACATTTGGTATGTTTATCCCTCAGAGGCCATTAATATGAAAAATAACGTTAGCCACTTAGATTTTCAAAATGGCTCAGGCCTCGCTGCACTGCAGGAGCTTTGATGTGGAGCCTATTTTCTCTGTGTTAAGTCACGTAGTTCTCAGGAAAATAGCCAAGGGAAATGATCTGCTGGCAGTGCCGTACAGAGCTATGAGGTCACCGAGGTCACGACCTCCCTAATTATTTCCTCCGAATTTTTATAGAAATAAAATTTTACAAAATTATTTGAAAATCGAATTCATAAAAAATCAGAAATGATATTAACAAATTGTAACAGCCTACAATCACGAGTTCAAATTTGGCATATTAGGTCACTAGACTAGCCGAGCATTGCGAAGCCTGATGCCGACCGGTGCTGCGGCCGGCCCTCCTGATGCCAGCCAGTGGTTTTTTTATTCAGACAAGATTTTGTCCATATAAAAAGTATTTTTCCAAAAAAGGGTCTTGAAAAAGAGGAGTCGTCTTAAAATCAGGGTCGTCTTTTATGCGGGTCAATACGGTAAGTTGCAAAATGTCAGCCATTTGGCAAAATGGTTTAAGAGTGTCTAGACTAAAAGAATAGTTCTGTGGCATTCATTCTCTGTATGTTCTTTCATGTTTTACAAAGGGTTTAACCTGATGACAGCAATCATATCATGTAAGGTTGGTAGTGTACAGCAGAAGCACACTGGTATCGGATCGGTATCGGCTTTTAGGCAGAATTTAGTATCGGAATCGCATCGGCAAGGAAAAAATGGTATCGTACCATTATAACTATTTCCTGGTCAGTCACTGAGTCCACGCTTCATACTGATGCAATAAAGTGCATTTATTTTCCACGACACTTTGAGGAATGCCTTCATTAACACCGTGAAAACTAAACAAAAAAGAGACAAACAATCTCAGTGAATATCTCTAAGAATATGTAACTGTAAGCACAAGCACTGAGCCTTCTAAGCTAACTGTGAATAGCCAAATACAAGCTAGCTAGCTCATACGTGATGAATGCACACAAACTACTATCATGAAAACAAACGTCAACATTTCAAACCAATGAGTTTAACCTTATAAACAAAAGGTTCAGTTCAAAACAAAAGAAAGTTACCGTGTGCGCCCTTGACCAGTTGAAAAATAGTTTGATCTTTCTCCCGCACTGCTCTCTCTCTTTCTCTTACTCATGTCTCTGCTCTTACTTGTGTCTCTACTCTTACTTCTCACCTGTCTCCCCCTAGTGGACAACATTCAGGTCAACAGGCTTAAATAAACAGAAACAAAAAAAATAAAAATATACTTATGACATCCTTTACACTCCCACCAAATTACCCTTGATTTATGGCATAAACACACAAATATTGAGCATATCACACACTTAGCTAATAAATCACTGGTAATTTCAATGCCATGTCAAATTATAAAGCATATATCATGAGACACAAGGAGTTGGACTGCATTCAACTAAAACAACTAACTTCTGGATGGGGCGCTCAACTACAGATGGCTTGCTGAGGCGTTCACCTCCTTCCCCTAGTTTACGTTCACCTATCTGTATGGTAGCTTTGCGGACAAATCCATCATCATCCTTGCATACGTCCAGAACCCTGGCAAGCTTCCACTCATTGCGAGGAGCATCTTCTTGGACGATGACAATGTCATTGACATGCACATTCCGTCTTGGGGTGTGCCACTTTTGCCTCAGAGTAATCCCAGCTAGATATTCTTTCCTCCATCTGCACCAAAACTGCTCTGATAAATACTGCACCCGCCTCCACCTTTTCCTGGTGTATAAGTCCTCTTTGACAAATCTGCCTGGTGGGGGCAGGGGAATGGAGGATTTCATTGTGAGCAGATGGTTTGGTGTCAGTGGTTCTAGGCTTGTGGGATTGCTGATACTGTCCACAGTGAGAGGGCGATTGTTTACGATGGACATGGCCTCGTAAAAGAAAGTCCTGAGAGAGGCATCGTCCAATCTCCCAGTGCTCTGTGCAAGAACTGAACTCAACACACTCCTCACTGTACGTATCTGCCTCTCCCAGACACCTCCAACATGACTTGCATCTGGAACATTCATGCAGAAGTCGCACTGTCGGTCTGCCAGAAATGATGCCACTCTCTCTTCATCCAGTTCTTTCAGGGCTCTTTCCAGTTCATACTTTGCACCAACAAAGTTAGATCCACGATCTGATCTTATTTGTCTCACTGCTCCTCGGATGGCTATGAAACATCTCAAAGCGTTGATGAATGCATCTGTTGTCATGTCTTCCAGTATCTCTATGTGTATTGCTCTGGAGCAGAGACACGTGAAGAGCAGACCATAACGCTTTTGCTCCTTGCGGCCCTGCTTGGTGTGAAAGGGCCCAAAACAATCCATACCACAGAATGAGAATGGCGGTGCAGGCTCGATGCGATCTGTTGGAAGATCTGCCATCCTTTGCTGCTCTGTGGGCCTTCGAGCTTTTCTGCAGGTGACACACTGCCTTATGTAACTGGCGACTGCTTTACTTCCTCCAATGATCCAGTACCCATTGGCTCTGATTTCATTGAGGGTTTGCCCTCTTCCTTGGTGCTGGGTTTTCTCATGGCAGTAGCCAAGGATGAGGCGTGTCACATCACCATCACTTGGTAAGATTGCTGGGTGTCTCACATCGAAGGGCGAGGATGCCTTCCTCAATCGTCCTCCTACTCTAAGTATGCCATCATGGATCTCTGGGTCAAGCTGGTAGAGTGGGTGACTGTGTGAGAGCCTTCCAGATTCTTGGCTCAGGATGAGCATCTCTTCTTTGAAAGCTTCTTGTTGCACGAGCTTGATGAGAGTAAGTGAAGCGCTCCTTCTCTCTTCTACATTTAAAGGTTCCGTCTTCTTGGATCTCTCAGCCAGTCTGTGAATACGTGCCACAACATTTACAGCAGTGGTCCATTTTGAGAATCGTGACAGTCGCTCCAGAAAACTGTGCTGCTTCTCAGCCAGCGTGTTCAGTACCTGTGCTGCCTTGACCTCTGGGTCTCCCACCAACAGCTCTGTTGTTCCTTGCTTGATATCAAGCTCTCTTTCCCATAGGAACTTGGGTCCTTGAAACCAATTAGAGTCAATCAACTCTGATACTCTGAGGCCTCTTGAGGCGTGATCGGCAGGGTTCTCACTTGTATCGACATAATGCCACTGTTGTGGGTCAGTTGTTTCGCGAATTCTCTGGACTCGGTTTGCTACAAAGACGTGGAAACGTCGAGCCTCGTTGCTGACATAACCCAGAACTACTTGCGAGTCCGTCCAAAAGTACTCTTCATCAACCCTGAGCTCTAACTCCTCCTTCAGCATACTACTCACAGCAGCAGAGATCACTGCGGCAGTTAACTCAAGCCTTGGTATTGTGACTACCTTTGTGGGTGCAACCCTTGCCTTGCCCATTATCAGTGTGCAATGTACCTTGTCTTTACTCACTAATCTGATGTACGTGCACTGACCATAACCTTGACTGCTGGCGTCTGAGAAGTAATGCAGCTCAGTTCTCAGGATCTTTCCAAAGTTCTCAGGAGAATAACATCTTGGGATTTGAATTTTTTCCAGGTTTTTAAGATCATCGACCCAGCTCTCCCACCTTGGCTTCAACTCATCTGGAAGTAATTCATCCCAGCCAACGCCTTTCTGACACATCTCCTGGAGCACTTGCTTTCCTGATAGGAGGAATGGGGCCAAGAACCCCAGTGGGTCATACACAGAGGCTACGGTTGAGAGAATCCCACGCCGGGTCATTGGTTTCTCATCCAGTGAGACCTTGAAAAAGAAGGTGTCCCTCTCTACATTCCATCGCACTCCAAGTACTGTCTGGACTGGGAGATTATCGTGGCTGAGATCTACGTCCTTCACTCCTTTGGCTCGTTCACTCTCACAGATTGATTCCAGAACCACTCGATCGTTGGAGATGAATTTGTGGAGACGTAATTGTCCTTTAGCACAGACAGCTTGGGCTTCTTCCACCAGCTTGATAGCCATGTCCACAGACTCAAGGCTTACGATGCCATCGTCGACATAAAAGTTCTTTCTGATGAAGTCTGCTGCTAAAGGGTACTCTCTCTCATTTTGGTTAGCGAGATACTTCATGCCATAATTGGCGCACCCTGGAGATGAGGCTGCTCCAAAGAGGTGAACCCTCATGCGGTACTCTTTGGGCTCGGACTCCGTGTCTCCACTTTCCCACCACAAGAACCGCAAGTAGTCTCGGTCCTCCTTGCTGACATGGAATCTGTGAAACATCTTTTCAACGTCGCACATTACAGCAGTCGGATGCTTGCGAAATCGACATAGCACTCCATTCAGTCCGTTGGTAAGGTCAGGTCCAGTGAGAAGATGATCATTCAAGGCAGTGCCTTCATACTTCGCAGAGCAATCAAAAACCACTCTGATCTTGTCAGGTTTTCTGGGGTGATAGACACCCTGATGTGGTATATACCACACGTTGCCTAGCTCTGGTTTGTTGTCAGCCTCCTCTGCATCACCATCCTTAAAAACACCTTCCATGAAGTTCACATAGTCATTCTTGAACTTGGGATCTTTGTCAAACTTGCGTTTCAGGTGCCTCAGTCGGACTAAGGCGAGCTTCTTGTTGTCTGGGAGACATGGACGTGCCTTGAAAGGCAATGGCATCTCAAGGTGGTTACGGTCATTCTGCTGGATTCTTCCTTTAAGGATTTGGAGAAACTGGATGTCTTCCTGAGATATGCTCTTTTCTCCTGGGTTGGTGTCTGCAAAATCAGACTCGAGTGCTCTAATCACAGCAGCTGGTGTCACAGGAGGCAGCTCTCTGACGGATATGCGATTGCACAGTCCTGTCACGTCCTTGGAGTTCACACTCTGGGGCACACTCCCAACGATACTCCAACCCAGATCAGTCCTTATGGCATAAGGCTCACTGTCACCTCCTGTAATAACTTGGCGTGGAGCTAGTGCTCTGGAGCAGTCATAGCCGATAAGTAATCCAACCCCGCAATCCATCAATGGGGGCAATACATGGGCTATGGCTGCAAGGTGATTCCACTTGTTGGCAGTTTCACGGGTGGGAATGTGTGCTCGTTCGAGTGGAATGAAGTCCCTGGAGTAGACGGGAGGTAGGTTGATGGTGGTCTCTGAGGAATAGTCTCGAACTTTAAGTCCACTGACTCTCTGACTTTTTATGGTTGAGTCCTTTCCCATCATAGTGGAGAGCTTGAGTTTCACTGGCTCTCTTGCTGCTTGCAGCCTCTCACACACCTCCTGGTCAACAAATGTTTTACTACTCTGAGTATCCAATAAAGCATAAGCTAGGGTCTCTGATCCAGAGGTGGTTGATGATGAGATCCATACTGGGACTATCATTGATGTGCTGCCGTCCTCACCTCCATTCACACTGCATGATAGTGCAGAAGTATTTCCTTCCGTGTTCTGAGCTCTTTGCACAGGCGGTTTGTCCTGAGCTCCGTGTGAAGGTGACTTCTCCACAGGCGAATGGTCTTCGTGTAATGGAGTGGGATGACTCCTTTTACATTTGCCACACATGGCTTTCTTTTGACAGTCTTTTGAGTTATGACCTTTCCTCAGACACGCAAAACACAGATTATTATCTCTGACAAACTTTCTCTTTTCTTCTGCAGAGACTGCCATTAGCTTTTGGCATCTATGTATGGAATGACTTTCTTCACAGTACATACATTTCACTGGGCCTGAGTTTGGTGTGGTTGTGTTCTCTTTCTTGGGTTTGTAGAAATCTTTTGACTTAGCTTCATCATTAGTGTAGGATTTGACTGTGGTGCTTGAAGAGTCTGAGGTCTGCACATTGGTGGCAAAAGTGTTTGCCTTTGGACGCTTTGTTTCTCTTACAGGCTTTTCTTCAGTGGGCTTCAGAGCATACAGCGAAGAGACTGGGTTGCACGCTATACGTGCCTCTTTTGCAATGAAGGAAGCAAACTCCTTAAAGCTGGGGTAGTCTTTGGCCTGATCTAGCTGCTCAGTAACATGGCGATTCCACCTTGAAGTTACCCACTCGGGGAGTTTGACTAACATCTTCTGGTTCTCTTCGCAGTCGTTAAGTACCTGCAGACCTTTGACATGAGGTATAGCACTGTCACATGCTTGTAGGAAGTCACTGAATTCTCTCAGCTTTATGTAGTCCTTTGCTCCGATCTTGGGCCACCCGTTGAGCTTCTCTCTGTAAGCACGCTGTACTACAAAGGAATGGCCATATCTGGCATTCAGCTTCTCCCAAGCTTGCTGATAGGCCTCTTTATCTGTTCTGTAGAAATTCCCTTCCAGAACTGACCTTGCCTCTCCAACAACGTACTTTTGCAGGTAGAACAGCTTGTCAGCAGGATTAGGGCAGCGTCGATCTATGAGAGCTTTGAAACTAGTGCTCCACTGTATGAACTTTAATGGGTCACCAGAAAATACTCCAGGTTCTGGAACTGGGAGTCGAGTAAGTACAACTGAATCATTCAGAGCTTGCAGTATTGATGTTTCATTTTTTGGAGCTTCCTGACCTGCCTTGCAGGAGTCTGCGGAACGAGGACCCATCACGTTGCTGCATGCGGGGCTACATCTTTGACTATTTTCCCGTGACTCTTCCTCAGTGTACACTTTAAGCTTGGCTTCCATAGCCTCAAGATCCCTTTGATGTTCAAGTCGTTTTAATTCTTGACGCTGTGCATTGATGAGGATTTCTTTTTCAAATTCAACCTTTTTTGCAGCTAACTGAGCAGCCGTCTCAGCTCTCTTGGCTGCTATACTTACTGTCTCTGAGACAGGCTTGGAGATGCTGGCATCAGATGATCCGGAAGCTGTGGATCCGTATATGGATTTGGCATAGTCCTTATCCAGTAACAATCGCAGCCTTGGCTTTTCAGCTTCCTCATCAAAATCCTCCCCTACTTCAGACAAGCGTACTTTCATTAATTGTGTTAAATCTCCTGTCACCGCTGAGCAGGCATCTATTTTTCGCCTTACTTCCTGAGAGGGAGTTGACTTTCCTCGTAGGTTGTCATATTCTACTTTGGCTATAGCCTCAAGCCTTTCAAGAGAGTCCATCATCTCACATAGGTCATGATCAGAGCATTCATATTTTAGACTCGAACGGATATTTCTAACATGGACTTTCCATTTCTCATATGCTGCGTAGAACTTCCTTTCTCTTTGAGCAATTTGCTGTTCTGTCAACTCTAGCATCTTTGGTGTCAAACGTTTCTCACGTGAGGACTTCCTTATTTCTGCCTGTGGTGCAGCTGCACCTTGCTCGTTAGACTTAAGCTCATTGTCTGACACCTCTGACTGTTCTACCTCTTCATGTAGGTTGTTAGTCTGATCATCTGGCTCCTTTAGTAGGCCTAACTGCAAAGGTTCAGGCTCTTTAACTAGCTTATCATGAATTTGTGGGTCACTGTTCAATGACATTTTTTTTTTTTTTTTTTTGAATTACATTAACCACTTGACCACAAATGAAATAACAACACTGTGACAAAACATCAAATGTGTAAAGAGATAACACTCTGATATGACGCTTCAAAAGGTGAATTCTAAATTTCTATGAAAACACTTTAAATGTAGATCTTAAATCTCTATGAAACACTTTAAATGTAGATCTTAAATCTCTATGAAAACACTTTAAATGTAGATCTTAAATCTCTATGAAACACTTTAAATGTAGATCTTAAATCTCTATGAAAACACTTTAAATGTAGGTCTCTTTAACATATCTTGGGATTATCCATCAATTGTCTGAGGGTGCAATTTCAGAATTGAAAGATCTGACCTTAAGGAAGTAAAGCTTCACGTTGAAAGCTGAAGCTCATTGCAGGCAATATAGCAGTACTGCACGCTGAATCCACGGCTACGGGCGACGAAGCAGTGCTACGCGCCGAATCCTGACGTCCGCGGGCGATGAGGCAGTGCTGCGCTGAATCCTGACGTCCGCGGGCTGCAGGCGATGAAGCAGTGCTACGCGCTGAATCCTGACGTCCGCGGGCTGCAGGCGATGAAGCAGTGCTGCGCTGAATCCTGACGTCCGCGGGCTGCAGGCGATGAAGCAGTGCTGCGCTGAATCCTGACGTCCGCGGCTACGGGCGACGAAGCAGTGCTGCGCTGAATCCTGACGTCCACGGGCTGCAGGCGATGAAGCAGTACTGCACGCTGAATCCTGAAGTCCACGGGCTCCAGGCGATGAAGCAGCGCTGCGCTGAATCCTGACGTCCGCGGGCTGCAGGCGGTGAAGCAGCACTGCACGCTGAATCCTGAAGTCCACGGGCTCCAGGCGATGAAGCAGTGCTGCGCTGCACGCTGACGGGTCTGACGTTATGGCAAATGTTGCACCTCAGCAAGATGGAGATTAGGCTACGTTTTCACTATAACTATTTCCTGGTCAGTCACTGAGTCCACGCTTCATACTGATGCAATAAAGTGCATTTATTTTCCACGACACTTTGAGGAATGCCTTCATTAACACCGTGAAAACTAAACAAAAAAGAGACAAACAATCTCAGTGAATATCTCTAAGAATATGTAACTGTAAGCACAAGCACTGAGCCTTCTAAGCTAACTGTGAATAGCCAAATACAAGCTAGCTAGCTCATACGTGATGAATGCACACAAACTACTATCATGAAAACAAACGTCAACATTTCAAATCAGTGAGTTTAACCTTATAAACAAAAGGTTCAGTTCAAAACAAAAGAAAGTTACCGTGTGCGCCCTTGACCAGTTGAAAAATAGTTTGATCTTTCTCCCGCACTGCTCTCTCTCTTTCTCTTACTCATGTCTCTGCTCTTACTTGTGTCTCTACTCTTACTTCTCACCTGTCTCCCCCTAGTGGACAACATTCAGGTCAACAGGCTTAAATAAACAGAAACAAAAAAAATAAAAATATACTTATGACATCCTTTACAACCATCCCTAGAACAATGATAGAGTAGAAGCGCCTTCTAGTGGACTGGTGTAAGTCTTTATTTCAGTTCTGTTGAACTATCCAACATTATGTAGATGAGACTAGAGGGTAATACAATAGCTATTTTGATGGGCAATGAATGCATTCTTAAAATTGAGGCGAAAATGACCAAACTACATTCTGGCACAACTATTCCATTGCCAGCTTTTGAACTGTTTACTATTTGAATTTTATTGACAAAAAAATAATCTTGAAGCAGCAATGTAATGTAATGATAAATAATGTATGATAAATCTGTTTTTTTCTGGTTATTATCTTTGCTCATATGTGATTCTGCATGCTTACATTTATTGACAGTAAGTGTTCATAAAAAAAAAAAAATAATGAATTGCTTTAAAATGATAACAAATTAAAATACTAAAAAGCTTTGAAAGAGCTGAAAGGGCTGGGGAGTTTTGATGATCCAGATGCTTCCTGAAAGGAAATAGTGATTGACTTTACTGATATGGGAGCTCAAAACTAAACAAAACTAAAGGCAAGAGATACATTCTTGTCTGTGATGATCCATCTTCTAGGTGGGGCACGATAAATAAGAATGTTGCCAGGAAAAATTACATCTGTTTTTAACGTGCAAAGGCTGACCAATATGACAAGGGAAACTATTGTTGCTCTGCATGAACAGTTAGCTGCCATTTCATTAATGACCTACCAAAACAGATTAGCACTTGATTTCTCTTAGCTGAAACAGGAGGTGTGTGTGTTAAAATTGAGTTGAAAATGACTAAACTACAATCTGGCGCAACTATTCCATTGCCAGCTTTTGAACTGTTTACTATTTGAATTTTATTGACACAAAATAATCTTGAAGCAGCAATGTAATGTAATGATAAATAATGTATGATAAATCTGTTTTTTTCTCCTCCCACAGAATAGACAAAAGATGCTTGTCTATAATGCAGATCACTGCCCATAAGTTGAAGTTCTTAAGTAAAAAAAAAAACATAAATTGCTTGAATCAAACCCATTTTAAAAAGCCATCTATGTATGGACCAAAGCATTTGATGTAACACAATGTGTGGAATGAGAAATACACTGGCATGGTTTATTGGAAGTTTATTATGGATAGTTAGTTACACCCTACATGCTACATACTATGTTAATAGTTAATCAAAGATCCAGTCTACAACATTATGTGATCTGAATGTATAATTTAAAACACTATTTATGCATTCTATTCATAAATAACTGCTCAAAATTTTTTTGCTCCCATGATTTGGACCTCCCCTGTTTCAAAACCCTGGTTACGGCCCTGTCTGCTGGTAGTCATATTGACAGTATACCTGCAATATTACATATCTGACACCTTTCACGAATATCTGTATCTAGAAAATATGTCACAGACATGAAAAAATCTTATTTTCTACAACCTGTTTCAGCAATTGCATAAAAGACAGAACGTTAAGGCTACGTCTGTGTGGGGTTTCTGAACTCTGTTGCTACGACCTTCTGTTTTGGAGATAAAAAAAACAAAAAACAAAACTACATTGCCCTTTATCAAAGACAAACTCAGTGTAAAAAGACAGATATGTCAGTAGCAACACAGCAGCAGCAGCACTGCTATCTGTGTGAACACACACACACACACACACACACACACACACACACACACACACACACACACACACACACACACACATCCTGCACTATATGTATTTGCCTTTGCCTTTCCACTTTCAGCCTTGGTTACTGTTACTGCCACTTGTTTTGTTTAATATTTGTCATTACCAAAAGCTAAAAAAAAATCATTTATTACTGTAATCTCAAAAAAAAAAAAAAAAAAAAAGTTTTGAGTTTTTTTTTCCCCCAGCTCTGTATTTGTTTTTCCCTAGAATGGCCCTAAAATGCCGTCATATGTTTGCCTGTTTTATAAGGAGCAGTTTTAAGTATGGCTCATGGCCAAAGCAATAACCGTCAGGCAGGCAACTGAGTGGACTTTTTAAAATAATAGATATTTTGTTTTAGATAAAACATCTTTCATTTTTTCAGTTTTCTTTTAATTGCTCTGTAGCTCTTTTTTCTCAGGGACTCTCAGTTAGATACAGAAGGAAGGTTATTTTGTTTTCTGGTTATTATCTTTGCTCATATGTGATTCTGCATGTTTACATTTATTGACAGTAAGTTTCATGAAAAAAAATAATAATAATGAATTTCTTTAAAATGGTAACAAATAAAAATACTAAAAACCTTTGAAAGAGCTGAAAGGGCTGGGGAGTTTTCCCGTGCCAGATGCTTTCTGAAAGGAAATACTGATTGACTTTACTGATATGAGAGCTCAAAACTAAACAAAAGTAAACTGAAGGCAAGAGATACATTCTTGTCTGTGTTGATCCATCTTCTAGGTGGGGCACGATAAATAAGAATGTTGCCAGGAAAAATTACATCTGTTTTTAACGTGCAAAGGCTGACCAATATGACAAGGGAAACTATCGTTGGTCTGCATGAACAGTTAGTTGCTATTTCATTAATGACCTACCAAAACAGATTAGCACTTGATTTCTCTTAGCTGAAACAGGAGGTGTGTGTGCTATGTTCTCTCAGGACTGTTGCGTCTTCATCCCAAACAATACTGCACCAGACAGCAACTCAAGCTCTTTCTGGCCTAAAGACCATGTCAGAAGAATTAGCAGAGCATTCAGGGATAACAAATCCCTTAGCTGATTGGCTTGATCATGTATTCAGTAAATGGAAAATTTTGATAGTTCCTGTATTCATCTCATTGAACGTTGCAGTAACAGTACCCACACTATGTGGATGCTGCTGCGTACCATGCATCAGACATCTCTGTATTACTACAGCAAATTAATGATAAATTCCCTGCACCACCTCCTTATCAATTAATTCAACACCCTCGAGAGATAATTCCTGTGGTTTCCCCCCTGAGCCCAGGGAGGACGAGACTGAAGTGGTCAAGCACAATGAAGACCAAGAAGACCGTTATTTCTAATATCTCACTGTCACGGGGCTGTTTGACGCAGTTTGTATTTCCCAAACTAAATACGGGCTGGGAGTTAAACAAGACCAGTTCAATTCAGTTTTATCTGTATAGCGACGTCAAATCATCACAGAAGTTTTCTCAGGGAGTTAAAACATTATATCAGCAACGCTGTCAAAAAACAGCCTCCCATCACAGCGTTTCCATCAGGGAAGTGAAGTGGGGCGTTTCGTGAAACTTACCCTCTGTAAAGTCCAGCAGCAGCACAGCCAGGAGCCCCAAGAAAATCACACATCTACCCATGTCTACAGAAACAAATGACAAACTGTTTGATATAAAACTATCATTTCTTTTAGCACGAAGCAGGAGCTCCGTCAGCGTCTGAGCTGCAGGTCGCTCCTGTCTTTACATCTGGATACAGAAGTGAAAGCAAAAGTAAAAAGGTCCGTCTGGGAGAGGGGGTGGAGTGGGCTCACAGCCTGGACTGACTCTGCAAAGGCACACATGTCTGGAATAGATCCTGAAATTATATTTCTTTCTTTTTCCTTCTTGTTTTGTTACTGTCCACACTCAGTGAAGTGAGATGTCTACGTTCATCACTGAGCAAATATACTTATATATTATATATATGTTCCCTTTATGCTATAAAAATTTGTTTTGATTTTATTAAGACGTGAGAAGGAATTTTATGGATTTAATCTTATTATTTGATCAAAATGCAATATACATAAATGAAAATTTGTGAGCAAAAAAAATAAATAAATAAACGCTGAGTCGCCCTCTAGTGCTGGTCTGTTGCAATAAAGAGAGACATCAACATCAAGCTCAGGTAGGTTTTTGTCAAAAGCATAAAAACACAGGAAGTTCACTTAAATTCCACGAAAAAGTGAAAAACAATAGAAAACAACCATACAACAATACAGATGAGAACATTACAACAGAATTATTTACATCTAAACTCATACTTAAATAAAATACACATGTAAAAAAAATCACAAACACATGCACACACACACGCACGCACGCACGCACGCACGCACGCACGCACGCACGCACGCACACACACACACACACACACACACACACACACTCACTCACTCACTCACTCACTCACTCACTCACTCACTCACATACTCAGACCATGTACATATTCAAACCCCTCAGCTGCAGTATATTCAGTCCAGATGCAGATGTGGCTGTGAGTCCACTGGCTGTTGCTAAGCCTTACTGCCTGTGGACAGAAGCTGCCCTGCTTTATGCTGCTATGTCATCACAAAGTGGCTGCAGTGAAAAAGGTCCATTGTTGAAAATGCCAGCTGACTATAACCAGTGACTTCATGCTGTTGGTCCATCTGACCTCCCATCTTCATCTTGGTTTGGTTCACCATGGTTTAGTTGATTTAGTTCTGTTTGATGTCCTGTAAAAACACAAACACACCAACAGCTGTAAATGTACAGCAGCTTCTCCACTTTGCATGAATTCCATCAAAACACAACAGGAAAGTGCACACACAGACTGGGAATCACACTGCCATGATGCTCCTCATGAAGCCCATACTGAACAAGGCCAACTGCCAGCAAGCACTGAGGGAAACTCAAGTTTAATTGACTGAACATGAAGAAAACAATGCAGAATAAGGTGCTAATAATGAAGCCAGGGTTCAGTGTTGATAGTTTTTTGCCACTGGCTAGGACCAGTGCATCTTAAAGCTACTGGCCCTAAGACAATTTTCACTGGCCCGGCTTCCAAAAGCTGTTATTATCAGTATTATTATCAGCTTTTATTTATTCATTTGATTTGTTTATTGCAGGGCTGCATAGACACTGAGTGGCTTATTGTCACAAGGCTTATGTTTGAATTTGTATGAATTCTGGTTTCATTTAATGGATATTTGAGTTTATCTGATGAGGACGTGAAGACAACATAAGAGCACTTCTGCACACGTGGGCTCTTGGTAAGCCAAAGGGTTTTCATTTGCAGGATTTTATTGTTAGGGTAATGTTGCAAATGCACCTGGAGGTATTGATTTTTAACTTTGCAGTGATTTTATTTACTAAAGTGTGGGTCTGCCAGGCTTGTAACAACTCAAGAGAAGGTGGCAGAATAAATGTAAATGATATACTATAACAATAACTTGCATAACAGAAAAGAATATGTGATATATAATGTGAGAAAATAATATACAAAAAATAGCAATTGCTATTCCCCACATTTTAAGTATTTAAATCTGCATTTACAGTGTCATAAAAGCCATGGAGACTTGCCTTCTTCTGCATCATCTGATGTAGAACAACATGTGATACAGTTTGATGTAGGTGCTGGACTTTGAGCTGCAGACAGGAGAAAAGAACAGTTTTTATTTTCATTTCAAGGACAAGAGGGATAGTTGGTAACACCTGCCTGCTTACTGATTCAAAACAGTTAATTGGTGTGTGGCTTCTGTTTGTGAGTCTAACAACTTTGTTGCTGACAGTTGATCCAGTGGCTGAGGGAAAATGGGCTATAATTGAAGAAAAGTGCACAATAAGGTGCTAATAACTGGTTTCCAGTAACTCATAATGAGCCAGTAAGATAATATGTATGTTAAGAAGTGACTGATGAGTGGTTATTGTCTTCCCTAATCTAAACTGCTGCTGTGAATTCAAATCATACATATATGCCAAAATGCTAATTATTAAAAACAAATAAAAAGAAAAAAACTTGTGAATAACAAATGTATCAACATATTAAAAATGAGCAAGCCGTCATTTACAATTTTAAATGAAAAGAAAAGCAAAATAACTACATGTATTACTGGTACTGCTTTTATTGAAAGGAATGTTTTGTGTTTCCACCTGCTGATCTTTTCCATGTCCTGTTGTGAGTTTTCCCCCAGAGACAGAGACCAAGGCAGCTGAAAAACTTATGTTAACATGTTTTTATTTCAGTGCTTTTGTGGGAAACACTTACCTGACTCACTGTCAAGTAAATACATCTTTCCTGTTATAGCAGCTGAAATGAAGCACAAGCACACAGTGGAAATATTGCATTAATGTCATGTTTTTGTTTATCTGCCTATAGGCGCGCGCACACACACACACACACACACACACACACACACACTGAACAAGAAAGTGTAACTCTTCATAACCTTACATATGTGTTACATATGTGATTAGGAAGTTGAAACAAATGGAACGCAGGTTACTGACAACAAATCAAATAAAAATACTCACCAGAAACCAGAGAACAACCCAGAGAAACTGCAGCAATCACCGCAGCCAGCACACCAAGGTAATGCAGAAATGTATCTGGAAAATATATCAATAGCAACAAACTTGTGTTTGCAGTACAACACTGTGCCATAGAGTTAATGCATTCTTCAATTTGTGAAAACAATGCATAACATTCAAATCACCTTACCTATAACCCAAATCAAGTTTTGCTTTTCAACACTCAAATAATACACAATAGTACAGTAAAACACTATTTATTTATTTATTTGGGAGGGACAGCATACATTAATGAACAAAACACTCCAATTAAGTACAAACAAGTACAGGTTAGGTGCAAAGTAAGGGCGTTTTCACACCTGTCTCGTTTGGTCTGGACTTTCAGTTTGATCCGAACCTAAATTACTGTGTGAAAGGTGCCGCGGACCACAGTCCGCACCAAACGACCAAAATTTGGTCCGACCAAAAGAGGTGGTCTCGGTCCGGACCAAACGAACCAAGGTTCGGACCTTCTGCAGTGTGAAAACAACTGTTTGTATGGTTCGGACCTTCATATCAATGACAGGAAGTTTTTTTCTTCTGCTGCTCTCGATTTAATTACGG
Source organism: Myripristis murdjan (assembly GCF_902150065.1). NCBI lineage: Eukaryota > Metazoa > Chordata > Actinopteri > Holocentriformes > Holocentridae > Myripristis > Myripristis murdjan. The sequence goes on along the minus strand of NC_044001.1, from coordinate 14,992,647 downwards.
TACAGGAAGTTACATCACGCTAACCAGCTGGTTACCCTGGTTATGCGTCTCCGACGGCATGCTAACTTTAGCTGCTAACGTTAAACGTTGCTGTGACACGCAAGGCGCAACATTAGTCGTGTCCGTTATTATGCTGAATGAAAAGTGTTGCACGGTAAAATGTATAGCACTATAAAGACAAGTTAATACATCACTACTGACAGCTCATCTTTTTTTTTTTTTTTTAAATGCCGTTTTCTCCTCCTCTCGATAAAGTTTTCTCATGATGAGGAGGCTCATCTTACGAATAGCAGTTACTCTGATGTATTGCTCATTAACTTGATGCTGCTGGTAGCAATATACCAAGTATTAGAGCGGGAAAAGGATGGCTCGCTCCAATGCCGGCTTTACCTATGTCGCCGACGACTCTACCTATGACGCCGGTAAAATCCTGCGGGTATCCCTCCGGTAAACAACCGCTGCCATATGTCTGCAGACCCGGAGACTGCAGATTCAGGCCCGCAGTTTTGGGACCCGCAGTTCTAGGCCCCTCGTTTTTCCGCGACAGCGACACCTATTTCATCGGAGACAAGTAATGACAGACGATCGGAGTGCAAGGATTCAATGTGGAGTCAAGTTATGGAATGGCCTTAGTGATGATTTAAAATTGTGTAGCTCTCTGTTGAGGTTCAAAAAAATATTGAAAAGTAGAATAATAAAGCATTACAATGTAAACTGACTGCAATGTGAAATTAACCCTTGTATACCCTAAGGAAAAGTTCCGAATCCCACCCTTTGACCCAAAAATGGTCAAGCATCTACCCTTTCATAAAATTATGATTTTTTAAAATCAATTTTTCCAGGGTTTTTCGTTCCATTCTATTTATTAAAATGTTTTTAATTATTTTAAATCATTACTTAATCAAATATTAACCCTTTACATGCCTGTTTGTATCATATACTACTAATTAAAATTTGTGGAAAAAAACATATACTGAAACTTTGTCAACATACTAACAGGTAATGAGATTATTTTACTATTATTATCCCAGTGTGACATGGGTTGCCCAAGTATTTACTCTTCCACCAAGCAATAGCGTGCAATCCAGCAAGAAAGTGGGCAGAATGGTTGCCAAGCAACACAGACGCTGAGATCGGGTGAAAATCAACAGTCTCTTTCTTCTCCTCACACCAGCTCTGAAAGCAGCGAACAGACCACAGAGTTTGTTTCACAGTCGCCACTTCATTTCTCGCAACAAATAAATAAATAAATAATGCACCAAAGTTAATATTGTGGGTGATGGGCAACCCATGTCACACTGGGATAATAATAGTAAAATAATCTCATTACCTGTTAGTATGTTGACAAAGTTTCAGTATATGTTTTTTTCCACAAATTTTAATTAGTAGTATATGATACAAACAGGCATGTAAAGGGTTAACTTTTCCTTAGGGTATACAAGGGTTAATTTCACATTGCAGTCAGTTTACATTGTAATGCTTTATTATTCTACTTTTCAATATTTTTTTGAACCTCAACAGAGAGCTACACAATTTTAAATTATCACTAAGGCCATTCCATAACTTGACTCCACGTTGAATCCTTGCACTCCGATCGTCTGTCATTACTTGTCTCCGATGAAATAGGTGTCGCTGTCGCGGAAAAACGAGGGGCCTAGAACTGCAGGTCCAGGACCGCGGTGCAGTTTTACAGTCGTCCAGACCAGTAGGTGTTGCTGTCGCGGAAAAACGAGGGGCCTAGAACTGCGGGTCCCAAAACTGCGGGCCTGAATCTGCAGTCTCCGGGTCTGCAGACATATACTCAAAAGCCGGCTCTGGCTCGCTCGATTCATTTTCTGTAAACAGGAAGTAATACTGATGTCAGATGCCGGCCGGCCAGCCCAACAACTCAGCGTAACCAAAGCAAAATGAGCCACGGAAGTGCATGGGGAGTTGATGCGTCCTCTAATGAGAAGAATACATTTCCCATGTATGTTTGTCTTGTAAAGTCCGTTACTCCATTTGCAGTTTGGTTCGGACCTTGGTTCGGACTTTCAGGTGTGAAAACGCCCTTACATCCATAGTCCCTGACATACAACAAAGACATAACACTAAAGAGACAGATACAAAATGCCCAAACAAAAAGTGCAACAAGAAAACAAACAACTAACCCGAAAGTGACTCGGCTGTTTTTAAAAGGACTAGGAAATAACAGCTTTGAAGACTAAAATAAGTTGCAAGGTCATCAAGGGGTAAAGTGCAGAATTAACTATGCTCACAAGATTGGTTGTGGAGTAACCATTTTTTAAGATTATGTTTAAACGGAGTAAAAGTGGGACAATCTCTGATGGTTAAAGGGAGATTGTTCCACACTAAACAACCCTGCACTGACTGGACATTTTTACTAAAAGCTGTATGTGTGCTCTGCACATCACAGCCCCCTCTTGTGATTGACCTTGTCTAAGTCACATTACTTAAAATGTGATTTATACTTACAATGAATTACTCAAATTAAAAAATGAATCTGCGGTCAAAGTTCAAATAGTTGCTCTGACCTTCACATACAAGTGATTTTTTTCCATTCTTCACTGTTGTAAATGCACAGAAAAGCAACACAACTATTGTTGGTCCTGCTTTTACTGCTACAAATGTTTTTTGTTTTTTTTTTATAATTATTTATTTGTGTATTTTCCAATGTCATAGAAGCCATGGAGACTTGTCTGGATCATTATACGGTGATGGTGCTTTGCATTGGCTGCAGAGTTTTAGTTTCAGAATTAGCATGCAACACCTGCAGGCTAATCCCTGTCTCACCTCTGTTTGTGAGTTTTATTGCAGACGTGAAGGACGCAACAGCAACCAAATACTGCTGGTGTTTGTGGGAACCGGCCTTTTACTTCAGCTGCTAAATTCCTACTGTTTTACTTCAATTCTATTGTAAAAACCACCGTGTGCAAACTGGGAATCTGGCTGCCACTGTGGAAACTGAATGAAAACAATTTTCCTGCAGGTCAGTGTTGAGTCCTAATGACAACCTGGAGCTGCTGTTTGAAGCTGAAGGTGTGGTGGTGAATGCAGGAGTGTGCTCAGTCACTTTACAGCATTGCGTCACCGCTCGTGTGTGTGTGTGTGTGTGTGTGTGTGTGTGTGTGTAAGTCCGAAAATGTACCATGCGGAAATATGTCTTGACATCAGACAACCCGGACTCATTTGTGAGTGGCTCAACACACAAACACGTTGCCATAGTGAAATCAAATTACACAGAGAGGGAGACAGAGTCGGTCTGCAAATGGAAAAATGGACAAATACATTACAGGGGCAAAAAAACAAACAAACAAACAAAACAAAACAGGCGAGGCGTCACATACAAATCAGACAAAGTTGGCCGGCGCTGAGGTTGATCAACCACGAAAACCCAAGTCAAGAAATAATGATGACGCATATCTTACTCTTGGATTCACAGCTAATGTGGTAGGAGATGAGGGGAGACCTGTCTGTGTTTTATGTCTGAAAACTCTAGCAGCTGACTGTATGAAACCAAACAAATTAAAGAGACACTTGGAGACTTTACACCCAGCTCATGGCAGTAAGCCACTGGAGTTCTTTAAGAAAAAACTTGATGAATATCACAAACAGGAGAATTGCTTAAAATGAAAACAGCATCAGTGACCAACAAAGCACAACTGGGGTCATACAAGGTTGCATACAGAGTTGCACATCCATGGAACCACACATCATAGCAGAGGAGCTCATACTCCCGCAGCTCTAGATATTGTGTAAACTATGGTTGAAGAGACAAGCGCTGCAAAACTGAAGGCTGTCTCCCTGTCTAATGACACGATTTCAAGGCTTATATGTGACATTTCAAATGACCTGGAAGATCAACTCATAGAAAAACTGAAAGACACTCGTTTTGCCTTGCAAATGGACGAGGCTACTGTCAGCAATAAAGACTGTCTGCTTATTGCTTATATTTGCTTTGTCACATTACAGTCACTAAGTGAGGATTTGCAATTATGTCACAAAAAGAGCAACTTGTTTTTGTTCTGTTGCATAGGTTGCACTTCATGTTTTCAGAAGATATGCAGTGGAAAACAGGCTCATTGCAGACACAGAGACCAAGGCAGGTGAAAAACTCATGTTAACATGTTTTTATTTCAATGCTTTTGTGGGAAACACTTACCTGTTTCACTGTCAAATCCACCACGTAATGAAAAGATCTTTCCTGTTATAACAGCTGAAATGAAGCACAAGCATACAGTGGAAATATTTCATTAATGCATGTTGTCATGTTTTAGCTTGTCTACCTGCAGCTTCACATACACACACAGACACACAGACACACACACACACACACACACACACACACACACACACACACACACACACACAATGAACACCAGGAAAGTGTAACCCTTCATAACCTTGCATATGTGTTGATTAGGAACTTGGAACAAATAGAACACAGGTTACTGACAACAAATCAAATAAAAATATTCACCCAAACCCAGCGAACAACCCAGAGAAACTGCAGCCATCACCACAGCAAGCACACCAATGTAAAGCTGCTCTCTACCTGTTTAAAAACAAGGCTTAGTCAGTGCTATAAATGTGTTAGTTTTCCTTCAAAGTCAAGCCACAGTTCACAAACCAGATTACCACCAGAAGATATATCAATAGCAACAAACTTGTGTTTGCAGTACAACACTGTGCCATAGATTTAGGGCCCTATCTTGTGCCACCCGCTATCCTCTGCCACTACCCGCTACCCGCAAATTGCGGATTTAGGAGCTTCCGCTATCCCTAAACGGTATCTTGCGCCACCCGCTACCCGCTATCCTTATGCCGACTCCGTCATTTGCGCCTGGAGGTGTGTCCGTGGGTGTGTTTCATGCGCTTTCCCTAAAGTTGCTATCTTGCGCACACACTTTAGGGAAAGCGGATAGCGGGTGGTCCTGACCACCCGCTATCCGCTTTCCCTAAAGTTTGGGCTGTTACGAGAGCGCGTCCAGGCGGCTTCAATGCGCGCCCCGACGGAGCCTCGCCACGCACACGGTCGGACTGATACCGGGACGCCGCCGGAATGGACTGAATATATTACTCATATAGACTGTTTAGAGGAAAGACTGTTTTAATTGGACACTTACGCCAGCACGTTTTATTGTTTTATCATAAGCCAGCAGCTGTGCTGTATTTTTATTTTTAATATTTTATTTGCCCAATCTACCTTGTCAATAAATTAGTTTACACATAGTTCCACCTCTGCCTCTTGTGTGTGTGTGGTGTGACCGGGGGATTTTACTCAATCAGTACAACCTTGTGACACGTCCACTTGGACACATGTGGCTCCACCTCCCGAATTAACTCGCCTATAATATAATATATAATATGTATATAGCCAACTTGCTTTAGCCTCAGTAGAAGCCCTGAGAAAATCTACCTCCCTCTCTCCATCGCGGGTTTAGGATTTAGGATTTAGGATTTAGGATAGCGCAGTCTGCCCTTAAAGGCAGTGGCACCTGGCACACTGATTGGTTTAACTGGCGTAACGCCCAAAACACGCCTATTCATAATATAGCGGGTAGCGGAGGTGTTTTGCGGATAGTGGGAGGTGCACAAGATAGCAACTTTTACGGGGGAACGCCTCTTCCTAAATCCTAAATCCGCAAATAGCGGGTTTAGGGAGTCTGGCACAAGATAGGGCCCTTAATGTATTCTTCAATTTCTGAAAACAATGCATAACATTCAAATCACCTTACCTATTAACCGAATCGAGTTTTGCTTTTCAACACTCAAATAATACACAATAGTACAGTAAAACACTAACATTACATAAATTATGATTTATACTTCAAATTAATTAATTACATATGAAAATGACTCTGCAGGTCAAACTTCAATAAATAGAAACTCTGACCTTCACATACATGTGGTTTTTGTCATACTTTACTGTTTCAAATGCACAGAAAAGCAACACAACTACACTCCTGATCAAAATCTTAAGACCAGCTGAAAAATTGCAAGAATTTACATTTTGCACTGTTGGATCTTAAGAAGGTTCTAACTAACGGTTGGATTGTTGCATAAGCAAGGCCTCTCACCGCGTGCCATTGCTACTGAGGTTGGACGCAGTAAGACAGTCATTTTAAACTTCTTAAAAGATCCTGAGGGTTATGGAACAAAAAAGTCAAGTGGTAGACCCAAAAAAATTTCACCGGCCCTGAGCCGGAGGATCCAATTGGCTGTCTGTCAAGACACGGGACGATCCTCGGCCCAAATTGAGCTTGTCACTGGTGCCAACTGCAGTCCCATAACCATCAGACGGCATCTGCGAGAGAAGGGTTTTAAGAATAAAAAACGTCTTCAAAGGCCTCGTCTCCTTCAACGCCACAAAATTGCCCATTTGGAGTTTGCACGAGAGCACCAAACATGGGGCATTGAAAGGTGGAAGAAAAGTTTTATTCTCTGATGAGAAAAAATGTAACTTTGACGGTCCTGACTGCTTCCAACGTTACTGGCATGACAAGGAGATCCCACCTGAGAACAATGGAACTTCAGGTTGTGCAGAGGCGTCAAATGGCAGCTGGCTATGTGGAGATGTTGCAGGGGGCATCCCTCATGACTGAAGGCCATCGTCTGTGTGGTAATGACTGGGTTTTTCAACAGGACAACGCTGCAGTTCACAATGCCCACCTGACAAAGGACTTTTTCCAGAGAAATAACATCACTCTTTTGAACCATCCTGCATGTTCCCCTTATATAAGTCCAGTTGAGAACATTTGGAGTTGGATGGCAAGGGAAGTTTTCAACAATGGACACCAGTTCCAGACAGTGGATGCCCTCCGTTATGCCATCTTCACCACTTGGAGCAACATTCCCACTAGCCTCCTGGAAACACTAGCATCAAGCATGCCGAAACAAATTTTTGAGGTGATTAACAAGAAAGCTTTTTTGCCTTTGCCATCAGGAGGTCATGACAATGTGGATACCTGACAGAAAATGACACTGAATCCACATTTTTGCGAAGATCTGGGCTTTTAAAGGCTGTGGTCTTAAACTTTTGATCAGCTGATGAACAGCCTATTTCAGTTTAATGGTTGTTTGCAATAAATTGCTTACTCAAATTTTTTTTGTCTCACTCCCATTTCTTCTTTTTGCATTTTGAAGCTCTACTTAGAACCTTCTTAAGATTCAACAGTGCAAAATGTAAATTCTTGCAATTTTTCAACTGGTCTTAAAATTTTGATCAGGAGTGTATTACTGCTACTGCTTTTATTGCTAAGAATGTTTTTTTTTTTTTTTGTTTTGTTTTTTTTGTTATAATTATTTACTTGTGAATTTTCCAATGTCATAGAAGCCATGGAGACTTGCTTGGACCATCACAGGGTGATGATGCTCTGGCAGCAGAGTTTCAGAACGGATAGGAATTAGCATGCAACAACTGCAGGCTGATCTCTGTCTCACCTCTGATTGTGAGTTTTATTGCAGACATGAGGGACGCAACAACAACCAAATGCTGCTGGTGTCTGTGGGAACTGACCTTTTACTTCAGCTGCTAAATTCCTACTGCTTTACTTCAGTTCTATTGTAAAAACCAGCGTGTGCAAACTGGGAATCTGGCTGCCACTGTGGAAATTGAATGAAAACAATTTTCCTGCAGGTCAACGTTGAGTCCTAATGACAACCTGGAGCTGCTGTTTGAAGCTGAAGGTGTGGTGGTGAATGCAGGAGTGAGCTCAGTCACTTCACAGCATTGTCTGTATCATGTTGATGCTGAGGTGAATGGATGACTATAGAATCAAGATCTGTAACATGTAAGTAACATCTGTAAACCCTTACATGTCAGTCAATTCAGGGTGTAAATAATAATAATAAATAAAGTTTAAGTGACGTGAAAAATATTCTGTGCATTGTGTGTAGTCCTTTAGCTATCCTCCGATGAGGCAGGAAGATCAGTGTTTGTTATGTTTTAAAGACAATAATAATATGTGATATGAGTTGCAGTGAATTTTGATATAAAGTTGCTATTTTTGCATCAGTTCAATGTTAACTTCATGTTAATCTAGCAAGAGAATTAATGCATTATTTTTTGTGTTTCTATCTGTCATCAGCTCTTACATTGGTTTGAAGATCTGAAATAAATCTTAAAAATCATCAGTAAAAGAGTGAGACCATCATCTTTCAGTGGGATAGCTTCAGAGGGAGTCAACAGCAGCAGAAAACTTGTGCTGCACTGCCCTTAGGGGCTGAAACTTTCAGACATGTTGCACTTCTGGCCACATCCAATCAGTGACGTCACATCGCTGGAGCACTTGAGTTCAAACTAGTGGTGGGTTAGATTAATCGAAATAGCGATTCATCACGATGTTTTACATGACGATATGGCATCGATTTTTTTCACATCGATTCTTTTCCACAAAGCCTGGGAAAAAAAATGGGTACCTGGAACAAAAAGTAGGTAACGTGCGCGCCAACCGGACAGTTTAGTAGGTGGGACCATCGCAAACGGAAGCAGAGGGAAGCAGCTGTCGTTTGTTTGCAAATACCGTATTCATCTGAATATCAGACGATATTTTTTCCATTGAAAAAACGCCCTCGTCTAATATTGGGGGTCTAAGCAAATACACATGTATTGTAGGCTTGCATATGTAAACCAGTAGGTAGGCTCGCCTGATGCTGCGATTACCGGCGAATGGTCGCATTGCGCAGTCACCAATCAACCATGTTGTCTGTGTCAGTGTCCGTTGTGCTGCTGCAGCCGTATATGAACAAAAGTTGATTTATAATGAAAGGTATATATGGCAGTATGTGTGCACTGCTCACCTGTCAGATCCGGCAGACCTGACCGGGTGGGCACGCCTTTTTTATTCAAACAAGATTTTGTCCATATAAAAAGTCTTTTTCCAAAAAAGGGTCTTGAAAAAGAGGGGTCGTCTTAAAATCAGGGTCGTCTTTTATGCGGGTCAATACAGTATTTTATCTTGTCCAAACTGAGTAAGTTGAATTATTTGATTTTGAAGAATGCACTTTTTATTGTTCCCTTGCAATAATATGGCGGTTTATGATGGCGAATTCCAGACTGAATAAACTGACTTTATTTTGAAGATTGCACTGTTTTGCCTTGGATTAAGGCAGTTTTGTCTTTGGGATTGTAGTTAAGGCTGTTGTTGCCTTGTAAAAATGTCACTTTGCATTTACAAATGACACATGTTTCCATTTAATAAAATTTGATGGAGACACATAATTATGTTGTTGTTTATGTGAATTAATGACCTTACTAAAGTGTCTTATAGGTCCAGGGGAGTCATACTTATCTGTACAGAAATTATAGTCAATGGTGTACTGTAGTGCTGTAGTTACTCTTTGTTATGATGGAACTGGCTTATGCAATTCTTTCACTGGCCCCTAGATGGGCCTGTGCTCCATGGCAATGTTGGGTTAAATGTTGGGAGCTACTCCCAGATTACATAGTCAAAATATTTTGTGTCTTTGAAAATTTGAAAATATTTTTTGTCTTTGAAAAATAATTCCTAGTCAAATGTTCAAAAAATCTTTATTTTGAGAGTGACATGAGATAATTTATGGGCTATTTATTTACAAAGCTAGCCAAAGATTAACACAAAATCAGTCTTGCATGGAAAATAGTTGTAAAAATCACAATAATCGAAGAATTGTGGCACCAATAATCGCATCGAATCGACAATCGCTATAATCGCTATAATCGCTATAATCGCTATAATCGAAAAATCGAAGCTCCCATAATCGAAATCGAATCGAATCGTGAGGTACCCGCGACGGAGCACCCCTAGTTCAAACAGGAATGTTTTCTGGAGCTGGAAATTTACTAATTACAGCTACACTGGTTACTTTGGATGAGTAAAGTCTTTGAGTAATGCGATTAATTTGAGCACTTTAACTGTCACAAGTTAAAACCTAAAACTAAATACTTCCATAAAATATCCTGATCTTCTCCCTCTTCATTTTTCTTTGGATGAAATGATTGTTTCCACCTGCTGATCTTTTTCATGTCATGTTGTTAGTTTTTCCCCCAGAGACAGAGACCAAGGCAGGTGAAAAACTCATGTTAACGTTTTTTTATGTCAGTGCTTTTGTGGGAAACACTTACCTGTTTCATCGAAACATGCTACTATAAAAACTGAAATGAAGCACAAGTACACAGTGGAAATACTGCATTAATGCAAGTTGTCATGTTTTAGCTTGTCTGCCTGTTGGCACGCACACACACACACACACACACACACACACACACAAACAAACACAATGAACAGGAAAGTGTAACTCTTCATAAACTTGCATATGTGTTGAATAAGAAGTTGGAACAAATGGAACGCAGGTAACTGACAACATATCAAATAAAAATACTCACACATTCCCAGAAAATAACCCAGAGGAACAGCAGACACCACCCCAACCAGCACAGCAAGGTAATCCAGAAGTCTACCTGTTTAAAAGCAAGGCTTAGTCAGTGCTAAAAATGTGTTAGTCTTCCTTCAAAGTCAAGCCACAATTCACAAACCCGATTACCACTGGAAAATATATCAATAGCAACAAACTTGTGTTTGCAGTACAACACTGTGCCATAGATTTAATGCATTCTTCAATTTCTGAAAACAATACATAACATTCAAATCACCTTACCTATGAACCAAATCAAGTCTTGCTTTTCAACACTCAAATAATACACAATAGTACAGTAAAACATTAACATTACAAAAATTATGATTTATACTGCAGATTAATTAATTACATATGAAAATGACTCTGCAGGTCATTTCATTTGTTTTTTTAATTCCATTTTTTCCCTAGTTAAGAAGATTCCTTTTCTTTCCCAATCAATCAATAAATCCTCTGTCGTTCACAATTGGATTAATATCTGGGTCATACACTGGCCATGTTAGTATTTGTATTTCTTTTTGAATGTTAAGTTGCTTCACTAAACAGGACCAGAGATCAATAGAAAATCTAACCCACTGACTCTGGATGATATCATTTTTAGTGGTTAATGGACATCCTAGCAAACTCTGTAAAGGTCAGTCTAACAATGAGAACTCAGTGATTTTCCATTTGCAAAGTATTCCTGATCGCACCAGAGTAACAGTGGATTTAGCTGTGCTGCTAAATAATAACCTTAAAGGTTTGGTAAGCCCATCCCACCACTATCCTTCAGTAACTGTAAAGATTTCTATCTTACTCTGGGGAGTTTACCGTTCCAAATAAATCTAGATAATACCTTATCACATTCTTTAAATTGATTATCAGAAACATGAATAGGTAAGGACTGAAACAGATAAAGTATCTGGGTAAAATATTTGTTTTTATTGTCTTCACTCTGTTGCCAAGGTCCAGAGGCAATAAGGCCCATCTATCTCAATCCTGTTTTGTCTTTGTGTTGATGTGTTGACAATTTTCATTGTACAGTTGGGACATGTCTTTGGTTAGTTTTACACCCAGATATTTTATAGATGTTGTGTCCCATCAAAACATAAATCTGCTTTTAAGATCTTGTGATGGTGTAAAATTCAACATTAACGGTAATATTAATGGTATAGCCTCATTGTCTTTCATACATATGTAGCACATCTATTACTTTAGGAACTCCCGATTCTGGATTCTTTATACTGACCAAGATATCGTCGGCATATCTTATACTCTGTTTCTCTTATTGCAATACCCTCCAGTTCTGGATCTTGTCGTATGTGGCACTGGTTGCTATGCGACCGATACAGACGCTAGGAAGTAGTCAATCATCTAGATTTCTAAATACAAACACCTCCTGTCCGTTTAGAAAATCATTTGCTTCAGTTTACAACAGTATTGGTTTTTAATTGCAGAAAAAAAGAAAAAAAAAATCGCCTATTGTGGAAAGGAAAAACATCATATATCTCTGTGAGTTTTTAAACACACCTGGTATTCCTGAATTGTGGTATATCTCTCTCCATGCCTGGGCTTTTTTAACAATATCACGGTATGACTGCAGTCTAGTGTCCCACAGCTCTGCACGCAGAGACAGCCATGATGATGCTTTCCTCCATTTTTGGTGTGCCTTTCTGCCAAAATCCACCTATTTTTTCCGATTCCAATATTCTCACGCGCCGAGGTCACGTCACAGGGCGCTGCGCCCAAGTTAAAAAATTTCAACTTGGGCGCAGCGCCCGGTCCAGCGGTGGCACCAGCCTTGCACTGCGCCCTCCACGGCGCAGAGCAGAGCGCCATGGCGCCCAGTGATCACATACACAATGAATAGCTATAGCGCCGAGGTCGGCACCGAGCGCACGCTATGTGAAAGCCCCTTTAACAGGGATCAAATGGTGTAGGCTGGGTGTACAGAGACTGATACAAATGTTCAAATGCTTTTTGTATTACCTCTCATCTATATCATGATTGTCTTAGAAATAGGATCTCTAATTTTATAAACTGTGTTTTCAGATTGTTGCTTTCTCAAACTCCAAGATAATAACTTAGAAGCTTTAGAGCCAGGTCATAATATCTGTTTTGTAAATCCAAGCTTTTCTCGACTTCATCACTGTAAATCTTATCTCTCTCTCTTGTTCAATTGGTCTTATTTGAAGGTGTAAGTGTGAGTCCTTATTTTTACTGTGTTGGATTTCAGTATAAATTTGCACATTGCCCACATCAATGCACATTGTATACATCTATGCACAGTTTTTTTTTTTTTTTGGTTTTTTGCACATTGTTTTTTGCACATTGGGTACTTAGATCTTTAGATCTCTAGTGTCATCTTTTATTATTTATTCTTTATTTTTTATTTATTTAATCTTGTACTCTGTCGATACTGCTGAAAACTGTGAATTTCCTTCGGGATGAATAAAGTATCTATCTATCTATCTATCTATCTATCTTGTACTTAAAGATCCAGAAGCTGTTTTTGTAGGTCTGATAGTTTTTGAGCTTTCATCTTTCCAGCACATGCAATTTCTGAAATAATTTTTCCCCACACGACAGCTTTGGCTGCATCCCATAGTTTTCCAGGGTTTACATTTCCACTATCATTATCATTCAGATATGTTTGTAATTCATTCCTTAAACCCACTGTTATTCAGTACACGTATATTTAGCTTCCATGTTGCTGATTTTGGTCTGCTATCTAAATGTAATTTTAAATACACTGTGTTCCAACTTATTATGCAATTTGGATTTCAGTGCCATAAACATTTAATGTTTTGTTTTTCAATTAAACTCATGGCTGGTATTGTGTCTTAGGTCTCTTTGGATCACTGAAATCAATTTCAGACACCTGTGATAATTAGTTTGCCAGGTGAGCTCAATTAAAGGAAAACTACTTAAGTAGGATGTTCCACACTATTAAGCAGCCACAGGTTTTAAGCACCATGGGGAAGAGAAAAGATCTATCTGTTGCTGAAAAACGTGAAATAGTGCAATGCCTTGGAAAAGGCATGAAAATGTTGGACATTTCTCACAAACTTAAGCAGATCATCACACTGTTAAAAGATTTGTGTCTGAGTCAGAGCACAGACGGGTTTGCTCAGATAAAGGCATAATTAAGAGGGTTTCTGCCAAACAAATCCATAGAATCAAGAGAGCAGCTGCTAAAATGCCTTTACAGACCAGCAAACAGGTATTTGAAGCTGCTAGTGCCTCTGGAGTCCCGCAAACCTCTCGGTGTAGGATCCTCCAGAGGCTTGCAGTTGTAAAAAAAAAACCTTCTATTCAGCCACTCCTAACCAATGCTCACAAGCAGAAATGGTTGCAGTGGGCCCAGAAATATATGAAAACCAATTTCCAGACAGTCTTATTTACTGATGAATGCTGTGCAACCCTCGATGGTCCAGATGGATGGAGTAGTGGATGGCTGGTGGATGGCCACCATGTCCCAACAAGGCTGCGACGTCAGTAAGGAGGTGGCGGAGTCATGTTTTGGGCTGGAATAATGGGAAGAGAGTTGGTCGGCCCTTTTAGAGTCCCTGAAGGTGTGAAAATGACTTCGGCAAAGTATGTAGAGTTTCTGACTGTCCACTTTCTTCCATGGTACAAAAAGAAGAATCGTACTTTCCGTAGCAAAATCATCTTCATGCACGACAATGCACCATCTCATGCCGCTAATAATACCTCTGAGGCATTGGCCTCCATGGGCATAAAAGGAGGAAACCTCATGGTGTGGCCACCATCACCATCAACCCTATTGAGAACCTTTGGAGCATCCTCAAGCAAGAGGATGCTCCAAAGATCTATGAGGGTGGGAGACAGTTTACATCAAAACTGCAGCTCTGGGAGGCTATTCTGACATCCAGCAAAGAAATTCAACCAGAAACTGTCCATAAACTGACAAGTTGAATGGATGCAAGAATTGTGAAGGTGATATCAAAGAAGGGCTCTTATGTTAACATGTAATTTGGCCTGTTAAGATGTTTTTGATTGAAATAGCTTTTGATGTCCGTAAATATGACCTTCTAATGCTGCAAAGTCAACAAATGACCATTTTCAGTTCTTTACATCCAACAAAATGTTTTGAAAATCTGTTGTGCATAATAGCTTGGAACAGTGTATTTTGAGTTTTTTATTTTTTTTTAAAAAAAATCTGTTTTCATTTTGAGTTTTGTTCAATAAAAATCAAATTATACTCTAACTGTTGGTGACTTGGTGAAAATTATACTGACTGTCATTTTCATTGACTATTTAGGAAAATTGGACAAAAATATCATTTGCATAATAAGTTGGACTACTCTTAATAGTAATGTAATCATAATTTTAACTGGGAAGAAAATTTAGGGAGAATTAGACAATGTTTGATTTCAAACAATATGCTCTGCAGGCTGGCAGATGGCTCAGTCTTTGCTTGCAAGTTAGGATGGAAATAATAATAATAATAATAATAATAGTAATAATAATAATAATAATAAAACATTTGCATATTGAAAAAGGCAGCCTACCATGACAGTCCTTCAATTTCAAACAGTGGAGAAGCTGTAAAAGTCTGGAGTCAGAGTAACATTAATGTTAAGTTGTAATATTCAGACATGATGTCCGTTTCAGTGACTCTGCATCGGGCACCTCTTGCTGTTTCCCAACAGGAGCTCAGCCACGTTGCTTCTTTTGATCTTCCCTCGGGTCTCGGTGGTAGTGGGAGGCCTTTAGCTCGCAAATCCTGAGCAGCTTGATCTGCGCTCTCATATGCGACAGTTCAAGAATCCAGGAAAACGCGTAATTTGGTCAGTGGTATATTGAACCAGATTCCTTTTTTCTTTCAGCGCTTTTTTGATTGGCAGGTATTCTCTCTTTTTTCCCCCATCACGCCAGTTGCGTAGTCGTTGTCGAAATACAGCCTTTTCCCATCAACAGTGATGGGTTTCTTCCACACAGAGCAGAGAACCTTCTCTTTGACTCTGAATCTGATAAATCTTACAACCGTAGATCATGGGGGATTCTCCGAGGTTGGGGCCCGAGCGCTCATGTGCCTCTTCAATGCCCAGATCATTCACGTTCAGAGCAGTTCTCTCCGAGTTCAACTTTTGTGAGATTTTCCACCATGTTCCACGGAGGTTCCATCTGCCCTTTCTCTGATACTGTAGATTCGGATGTTGTTGCGGTGTGAGTGTCCTTCAAATTCACTGATCCTTGATTTTAGCTAAAGTTGAACTTTGAGCATGTAGGTTAAAGTCTCACTCAATGCCACAACAACCGTTTCCACCTCTCCGATGTGCTGCTTGGCATCCTCCAGGCTTTGTGACACAGTGCCTATTTAACTTGCAGTCTCCTTCATTTTCTGGTAGATGTCTGTTTGGATGTCATGAACTTGTTTTTAAAATAATCCTGAAATCTACACTGAAAATCTGAAAAACTGCTTGAAGATATCTTTTTTCCAGTCCAAACATCGCCAAAGCCATGGATTCTTTATGATGTCGCGAATAGATAATACGAGACAGTTTCTATTAGCATAGACTTATGGTCATGATCACCACTAAAATCTGCATTTTGCACATCTGAGTAAAAGTCTTCTCTCAATGGTTCTCCCTTTTTATGACTTCTGAGTGACTGATTTTGGCCCTCTTCTTGTCCTCTCTTCATTGCCTAGCTTAGAAAAAAACTTTCAAGCTCAATGACCTCGATTACAGGGGAATTTTTAGCAGTTCAGTCTAGATCTGAATTTTTATGCAACTATCTACGTCGTGCAACTGGAAGCCATCCAGAGTTTTAGTTTCATTTTAAGGTCAGAAAGGTTAGGAATTAGCATGCAATCCCTTCAGGCTAATCCCTGTCTCACCTCTGTTTGTGAGTTTTATTGCAGACATGAGGGACGCAACAACAACCAAATGCTGCTGGTGTCTGTGGGAACTGGCCTTTTACTTCAGCTGCTAAATTCCTACTGCTTTACTTTAATTTCATTCAAAAAACCAGCGTGTGCAAACTGGGAATCTGGCTGCCACTGTGGAAACTGAAGGAAAACAATTTTCCTGCAGGTCAGTGTTGAGTCCTAATGACAACCTGGAGCTGCTGTTTGAAGCTGAAGGTGTGGTGGTGAATGCAGGAGTGAGCTCAGTCACTTCACAGCATTGTCTGTATCATGTTGATGCTGAGGTGAATGGATGACTATAGAATCAACATCTGTAACAAGTAAGTAACATCTGTAAACCCTTACATGTCAGTCAATTCATCCCCACACTTACAACACATGCAGTTTCCTTTAAAGAGGGAGTCAACAGCAGCAGAAAACTTGTGCTGCACTGCCCTCTAGAGGCTGAAACTTTCAAGCATGTTGCACCTCTGGCCACATCCAATCAGTGACCTCACATCGCTGGAGCACTTGAGTTCAAACAGGAATGTTTTCTGGAGCTGGAAAGTTACTAATTACAGCTACACTCGTTACTGTGGATGAGTAAAGTCTTTGAATAAAGCCACTAATTTCAGCACTTCAACTGTCACAAGTTCAAAACCTAAAACTAAATACTTCCATAAATATAATGATCTATTTCCTCTTCATTTTTCTTTGGATAAAATGATGTGATTCCACCCGCTGATCTTTTCTGTGTCCTGTTGTTAGTTTTTCCCCAGAGACAGAGACCAAGGCAGGTGAAAAACTCATGTTAACATGTTTTTATTTCAATGCTTTTGTGGGAAACACTTACCTATTTCACTGTCACTGTCAAATCCGCCAAGTAATAAAAAGATCTTTCCTGTTATAACAGCTGAAATGAAGCACAAGCACACAGTGGAAATATTGCATTAATGTCATGTTTTTGTTTGTCTGCCTACAGATACATGCGCATGCTCATGCATGCACACAAACACACACACACACACACACACACACATACAGTGAAAAAGAGGGAAGAGTAACTTCATAACCTTGCGTATGTGTTGATTAGGGACGTGGAACAAATGGAACGCAGGTTACTTACAAAAAAAATCAAATAGAAATACTCACCAAAACCCAGTGAACAACCCAGAGAAACTACAGCCATCACCACAGCCAGCAGAAAAAAGCAAACCCAAAGTTCAACTGTTTAAAAACAAGGCTTAGTCAGTGCTAAAAATGTGTTAGTCTTCCTTCAAAGTCAAGCCACAGTTCACAAACCAGATTACCACTGGAAAATATATCAATAGCAACAAACTTGTATTGTGTACATTTACATTACATAAACTGTGACTGATACTTAAAATGAATTAATCACATATGAAAATGACTCTGCAGGTCAAAGTTCAATAAATAGGAACTCTGACCTTCAAATACATGTAATTTTTTTCATTCTTTACTGTTAGTATTTACTTGTGTATTTTCCATTGTCATAGGAGTCATTGAGACTTGCCTGGATCATTAGAAGGTGATGCTGCTCTGCTATTGGCTGCAGAGTTTAGTTTCATTTGTTTTTTTTTTTATTAAAATCTTTCAAAGTTTTATATGAACAGGAGTGCAAATCAAAAGGAGAGAAATACAAAACTAAAAAAGGTGAGGAAGAAATATGTAAAATACATAAAAACAAATATTATACAGTGTTATCATGAGAAGGAAAAAAATGCAAATAAAATGTGGGGAGAGAGAGAGAGAGTGAGGAAAGAAGGATTTCACCAGAAACTAGAACAGAATTTTGACTTATTTTTATACAGAATTAAAAACAGGTTTTCATCTCTGTGTGTAAGGTATAAATATGTTTTCCCAGAGAGTATCACCTTTGTCTCTTTGCAGTCTTAAGCTGAAGGTCATCCGTTCCATGCACTGAATGTTTTTAATTATATCTTTCCATTGATTTACAGTTGGAGGTTTCCTATGAAACCAATGTTTTGTTATGGCCTTTTTTCTTGCCACCATGAAGACTTTAAAAAGATATCTGTCAACTTTAGGTCATTCTAAGTCCAGGCTCCCTAATTAGCATGCAACACCTGTAGGCTAATCCCTGTCTCACCTTTGTTTGTGAGTTTTATTGCAGACATGAGGGACGCAACAACAACCAAATGCTGCTGGTGTCTGTGGGAACTGGCCTTTGACTTCAGCTGCTAAATTCCTACTGCTTTACTTTAATTTCATTCTAAAAACCAGCGTGTGCAAACTGGGAATCTGGCTGCCACTGTGGAAACTGAAGGAAAACAATTTTCCTGCAGGTCAGTGTTGAGTCCTAATGACAACCTGGAGGTGCTGTTTGAAGCTGAAGGTGTGGTGGTGAATGCAGGAGTGTGCTCAGTCACTTTACAGCTTTGTCAGTATCATGTTGATGCTGAGGTGAATGGCTGACTATAGAATCAACATCTGTAACAAGTAAGTAACATCTGTAAACCCTTACATGTCAGTCAATTCATTCCCACACTTACAACACATGCACTTTCCTTTAAAGAGGGAGTCAACAGCAGCAGAAAACTTGTGCTGCACTGCCCTCTAGTGGTTGAAACTTTCAGGCATGTTGCACTTCTGGTCACATCCAATCAGTGACCTCACATCGCTGTAGCACTTGAGTTCAAACAGGAATGTTTTCTGGAGCTGGAAAGTTACTAATGACAGCTCCACTCGTTACTGTGGATGAGTAAAGTCTGAGTAAAGCAACTAATTCCAGCACTTTAACTGTCACAAGTTCAAAACTTAAAACTAAATTCTTCCATAAAATTTCTTGATCTACTCCCTCTTCATTTTTCTTTGGATAAATTGATTGTGTTTCCACCTGCTGATCTTTTCTGTGTCCTGATGTTAGTTTTTCCCCAGAGACAGAGACCAAGGCATGATTTTATTTCAGTGCTTTCGTGGGAAACACTTACCTATTTCATTGTCAAATCCACGAAGGAATGAAAAGATCTGTCCTGTTATAACAGCTGAAATGAAGCACAAGCACACAGTGGAAATATTGCATTAATGTCATGTTTTTGTTCATCTGCCTACGGATACATACGCATGCACATGCACGCGCGCGCAGGCATACACACACAAACAAACACAAAGAACAGGAAAGTGTAACTCTTCATAATCTTGCATATGTGTTGATTAGGAAAGTGGTACAAATGGAACGCAGGTTATTTATAACAAATCAAATAAAAATACTCACCAAAACCCAGAAAAAAAAGAAAAGAAACTACAGCCATCACCGCAGCCAGAGCACCAATGTGAAGCAGAAGTCTGCCTGTTTAAAAACAAGGCTTAGTCAGTGCTAAAAATGTGTTGGTCTTCCTTCAAAGTCAAGCACAGTTCACAAACCAGATTACCACTGGAACATATATCAATAGCAACAAACTTGTATTGTATGTACATTTGCATTACATAAACTGTGATTGATACTTAAAATGAATTAATCACAAATGAAAATGACTCTGCAGGTCAAAGTTCAATAAATAGTTGCTCTGACCTTCACATACATGTGATTTTTTTTCCTTCTTTACAGTTTTAAATGGACAGAAAAGCAACACAACTATTACTGGTGCTGCTTTGAGTATCCTGGAAAGTTACTAATTACAGCTACACTGGTTACTGTGGATGAGTAAAGTCTTTGAGTAAAGCCACTAATTTCAGCACTTTAACTGTCACAAATTCAAAACCTAAAACTAAATACTTCCATTAAATATCTTGATCTACTCCCTCTTCATTTTTCTTTGGATAAAATGATTGTGTTTCCACCTGCTGACCTTTTTCATTTCCTGCTATTAGTGTTTTCCCAGAGACAGAGACCAAGGCAGGTGAAAAACTCATATTAACATGTTTTTATTTAAATGTTTTTGTGGGAAACATTTACCTGTTTCACTGTCAAATCCACTACGTAATGAAAACATCTTTCCTCCAATAACAGCTGAAATGAAGCACAAGCAAACAGTGGAAATATTGCATTAATGCATGTTGTCATGTTTTAGCTTGTCTACCTGCAGCTTCACACACACACACAGACACACAGAGAAACACACACACACGCACACACAATGAACACCAGGAAAGCGTCACCCTTCATAACCTTGCATATGTGTTGATTAGGAACTTGGAACAAATGGAACACAGATTACTGACAACAATTCAAATAAAAATACTCACCAAAACCCAGCGAACAACCCAGAGAAACTGCAGTCATCACCATAGACAGCAGAGCATGGCAAATCTGAGGTCTGTCTGTTTAAAAACAAGGCTTAGTCAGTGCTAAAAATGTGTTAGTCTTACTTCAAAGTCAAGCCAAAGTTCACAAACCAGATTACCACTGGAAAATATATCAATAGAAACAAACTTGTGTTTGCTGTACAACACTGTGCCATAGATTTAATGTTATTCCCTTATTTCAGACCCAGGGGATCCATATCACAATAAAAACAGCACAGTAAAAAAAAGATGAACACAGAGCTTTCCACCATATTCAATGTCTAACATACAGACATGTTCGCCAGTGACTCCACAGTTTGGAGAAAAATCTGACAGAACTGTGTACAGGGTTAGCCAGAACAGCAATTAAGTTATTTTCTGACTCAGATGCCCTACACATAAATCTATACATCAGGTTAAGTAAAACAGCAGGGCAGGTAGGTACCCCGACACTGACAAACATATGGCTTGCACTGGAGCTTCTTGGAGCTCTCAGCAGCAGCCTCATTCTGTCATTGTAGGCCATTGCATTCTTCAATTTCTGAAAACAATGCAAAACATTCAAATCACCTTACCTATGAACCAAATCAAGTTTTGCTTTTCAACACTCAAATAATACACTGAAGTAGAGTAAAACACTGACATAACATTAATTGTGATTTATACTTAAAATGAATTAATCACATATCAAAATGACTCTGCAGGTCAAAGTTCAAAAAATAGTTTCTCTGACCTTCACATACATGTGATTTATTTTCATTCTTTACTGTTTTAAAAATGCACAGAAAAGCAACACAACTATTACTGGTACTGCTTTGAGTATCCTGCAAAGTTACTAATTACAGCTACACTGGTTACTGTGGATGAGTAAAGTCTTGGAGTAAAGCCACTAATTTCAGCACTTTAACTGTCACAAGTTCAAAACTTAAAACTAAATACTTCCTTAAAATATCTTGATCTACTCCCTACTCCTTGATTGTGTTTCCACCTGCTGATCTTTTCCATGTCCTGTTGTTAGTTTTTCCCCAGAGACAGAAACCAAGGCAGGTGAAAAACTCGTGTTAATATGTTTTTATTTCAATGCTTTTGTGGGAAACACTTACCAAATAAACTGTCAAATTGTGTCATAACAGCTGAAATGAAGCACAGGCACACAGTTGAAATATTGCATTAATGCATGTTTTTGTTTGTCTGCCTGTAGATGCGCACACACAGACACACACACAGACACACACACAAACACGCACACGCGCGCGCACACAAAAGTGTAACCCTTCATAAACTTGCATATGTGTTGATTAGGAAGTTGGAACAAATGGAACGCTTGTTACTGACAACAAATCAAATAAAAATACTCACCAAAACCAATAAAAAAAACCAGAGAAACCACAGTCATCACCCCAAACAGCACACCAAGGGAAAGCAGAAGTCTGCCTGTTTAAAAACAAGGCTTAGTCAGTGCTAAAAATCATCCTTCCTAGTCAAGCCACAGTTCACAAACCAGATTACCACTGGAAAATATATCAATAGCAACAAACTTGTGTTTGCAGTACAACACTGTGCCATAGATTTAATGCATTCTTCATTCATTCATTCATCTTCTAAACCGCTTATCCTCACAAGGGTCCCGGGGGGGGGGGGGGGGGGGGGGGGGGGGGGGTGCTGGAGCTTATCCCAGCGCACATAAGGCAGTGAAACACCCTGGACAGGTCGCCAGTCCATCACAGGGCTAATGCATTCTTCAATTTCTGAAAACAATGCATAAAATTCAAATCACCTTACCTATGAACTAAATCAAGTTTTGCTTTTCAACACTCAAATAATACACAATAGTACAGTAAAACACTAACATTACATAAATTGTGATTTATACTTAAAATGAATGAATCACATATGAAAATGAATCTGCACGTCAAACTTCAATTAACAGAAACTCCATTTCCATTGTCATATGAGTCGTGGAGATGTGCCTGGATCATTAGAAGGTGATGCTGCTCCGCCATTGGCTGCAGAGTTTTCATTTCATTTGTTTTTTTAATTCCATTTTTTCCCTAGTTAAGAAGATTCCTTTTCTTTCCCAATCAATCAATAAATCCTCTGTCGTTCACAACTGGATTAATATCTGGGTCATACACTGGCCATGTTAGTATTTGTATTTCTTTTTGAATGTTGAGTTGTTTCACTAAACAGGACCAGAGATCAATAGAAAATCTAACCCACTGATTCTGGATGATATAATTTTTAGTGGTTAATGGACATCTTAGCAAACTCTGTAAAGGTCAGTCTAACAATGAGAACTCAATGATTTTCCATTTTGCAAAGTATTCCTGATTGCACCAGAGTAACAGTGGATTTAGCTGTGCTGCTAAATAATAACCTTAAAGGTTTGGTAAGCCCATCCCACCACTATCCTTCAGTGACTGTAAAGTTTTCTATCTTACTCTGGGTGGATTACTGTTCCAAATAAATCTAGATAATACCTTATCGCATTCTTTAAATTGATTATCAGAAACATGAATAGGTAAGGACTGAAAAAGATAGAGTAATCTGGGTAAAAAAATTGTTTTTATTGTCATCACTCTGTTGCCAAGGTCCAGAGGCAATAAAGCCCATCTATCTCAATCCTGTTTTGTCTTTGTGTTAATATGTTTATAATTTTCATTGTACAGTTGGGACATGTCTTTGGTTAGTTTTACACCCAGATGTTTTATAGATGTGCCAGTGTAAACAGACATAGGGTTGCCTAGCAACCAACTACTCTGAGCTCAACTCACTTGTTAGGTTACATTTGTTTCAAGACTTTTGTCAACAAAATGTCAGACTTTCTAGTGACTTTTGATTTGCTGGATGGCCTGAGCCTGGATGAGCGGTTGGAGGAGGTGCTTGGTGTCTGTTAAAAGACGCTGAATTCACCACCAGCAACAATGTTTTCGGCGGTGTGGTAAAGAAACTCTGCCGAGAAGGACGTGACAAATCTTCCCACCACCAAGCCATAACCGAGGCAGACTGCCAGAAGATTAAGCACTTTCAGGCACAAAGTTCAAACACACTTTGGGGGCTTGTCCGTAAAGTCTGGTTTGACGTGCAGCTTCATTTGGGATGCAGGGCGAACGAGGGAAACCGCAAATTAAAGCCCGAATCCTTCAGCATTTGCCACGACGAAAATGGCCTAAAATATGTAAGCCTGTCTTTCAACGAATGCACAAAAAATCACAAATATGCTGCCGAAAAAAACATAGAAAGCCTGCGGGGATTCATATATGAGCAGCCGGGTAACGCACTGTGTCCGGTGGCCTCCCTGGAGAAATAGCCTACCTCTCCCTGCTGCCTCCTGATCCACCTGCCTCTTATCTCCACCCAAAGCGGACACAGTGTGACAGCGCCGATGTATGGTAAATTAACTGTATACTTTTATTATTATTGTTATTGTTATAACCGACGTTAGGCATACGTCTGCGCAAAAACACACCTGTCGCAAAACGCACGCCACTGTACCTGCAAAGAGGAGTCCAAACATAATTGAACACTATTTTAACAATTGCACCATTAATGGAAATATCCAATTCAACATTAACGAGCCCAGATAGCCTGATGTGACATGATGATGGCGCTAGATGTAAAAGCAATCTTAGCGTCTGTGTTGCTTGGCAACCATTCTGTCCACTCTATCTTGCTTGGTGGAAGAATGAATAGTTCTCAATTTTATTGTTGCATTATTACCGATAAATTATTGATTTTTTTCTTGCGTGTTTATTTTATGGGCTATATGTAGGGTAACCGTTTTATAAAAGCAGTAAGCCCCTGAAGCCGTGAGTTACAGTGATTTAACAACTGCTGCACGTCGTGCCTTAGAACGCCCCTCAGCTGTTGTAAAATCACTGTAACCCACAGCTTCCCGGGGCTTATTGCTTGATTAATGCTCTTAATGAACTTTTCATGAAAACCAAACTTTTCCATTACTTTGGAAAGAAATGCCCATCCCATGGAGTCAAAAGCTTTTTTCAGATTCCAACCAAGTCAAATAGCTCTGAGCTTTTCCTTTGTTATATATTCAACTGTGTGGAGGCTCCTCCTAATGTTATCCTGGGTCTGCCTACTTTGAATAAATTCAGTCTCATCCTCCTCTGTCAATAAGGGCATCACTTCCTCCATTCTTTTAGTTAAAATAGCTACATAAACTTCATCATCTTGATTTAAAATGCTGATAGGACTGTATGCCCCACATTTCATTAAATCCTTACCCTCTTTTGGAATTACCGAGATAATAGCCTCCCTCCAAGATGGAGGGAAAAATCACTCCCTCAATGTATAATTAAAGCTTTTGTGTAATATTGGTATTAAATCCTCCCTCATTGCTTTACACCATTCTGCCTGGAATCCATCAGTCCCTGGATATTTGCAGGATTTCATCGAGGAGATGTCAGTTTCTGCTAGTGTTATTTCTTTTGTTAACTTATCATTATGTAGTTTGACCAAAGAGTGCAGCTCACACTGGCTCAGGAATTCTTCAGTCTAACAGGGATCAAATGGTTTAGGCTGGGTGTACAAAGACTGATAAAAATGTTCAAATGTTTTTTGTATTCCCTCTCATCTATATCATGATTGTCTTAAAAATAGGATCCCTAATTTTATCATTATCATTCAGATATGTTTGGAATTCACTGTTATTCTGCACACTCATATTTAGTTTCCATGTTGTTGATTTTGGTTTGCTATCTAAATGTAATTTTAAATAAATAGTTGAGTGGTCTGATATTTCTCTCTAGCTTCTCTCACATTCTTTTAGCCTGTGCCTTTCAGATTTTTGCATAAAAACATAATCAGTCCTTGAATAAACATTATGGTGATTTGAAAAAAAAAAAAAAAAAAAAAACTCTATCCAGACAGTGAAAATCTCTCCAGACATCATTTTTTATTAGCCCATCTTTCTGTGGTGGTGATTTTCCTGTTTTCAAGACTTGGATTAAGAATTACGTTAAAATCACCAGCAAAAATAAGAACTCCAGCAGACTGGAATGCTAGAAGATCAAATATTTTTTTTTGCAGAAAACCCTGTTGCTATCTAGAGGTGCAAAACATTAAGAAACATGAAGAAGAGTCATATAAGTATTTTACAAAGGAAGCCAGAGTTTTAATTTCATTTTAAGGTTAGAATGGATAGGAATTAGCCTGCAGCACCTGCAGGCTAATTCCTGTCTCACCTCTGTTTGTGACTTTTATTGCAGACATGAGGGATGCAACAACCACCAAATGCTGTTGGTGAAAAGACCAAGGCAAGTGAAAAACTCATGCTAACATCTTTTTCTTTCAATGCTTTTGTGGAAAACACTTACTTGTTTCACTGTCAAATCCGCCAAGTAATGAAAAGATCTTTCCTGATATAACAGCTGAAATGAAACACAAGCACACAGTGGAAATATTGCATTAATGCCATGTTTTTGTGTGTCAGCCCACAGGTGCACACGCACGCACGCACGCACGCACGCACGCACACACACACACACACAATGAACAGGAAGGTGTAACCCTTCATAACCTTGCATATGTGTTGATTAGGAACTTGGAACAAACGGAACGCAGGTTACTGACAACAAATCAAATAAAAATACTCACCAAAACCCAGCGAAAAAAACAGAGGAACGAGAGCCATCACCATAGTCAGCACAAAAAAGTAACCCTGAAATGTGTCTGTTTAAAAACAAGTCTTAGTCAGTGCTAAAAATGTGTTAGTCTTTCTTCAAAGTCAAGCCACAGTTCACAAACCAGATTACCACTGGAAAGTATATCAATAGCAACAAACTTGTGTTTGCAGTACAACACTGTGCCATACATTTCATGCATTCTTCAATTTCTGAAAACAATGCAAAACGTTCAAATCCCCTTACCTATTAACCAAATCAAGTTTTGCTTTTCAACACTCAGATACACAATAGTATAACACTAACAACACATAAATTGTGATTTATACTTATACTTAAAATTAATTAATCACATATGAAAATGACTCTGCAGGTCAAAGTTCAATAAATAAGAACTTTGACCTTCACATACATGTGATTTTTTTCATTCTTTACTGTTTTTAATGCACAGAAAAGCAACACAACCATTACTAGTTGTCATGGTTTCGTGTTGCTTGTGTTTTGTTTGGTTCTGTTTCATGTGGTTCTGTCATGGTTTCGTGTTGCTTGTTTTTTGTTTGGTCTTGTATCTGCCTGAGTTTCATTTGCCTAGTTCCTTTCAGTGATTTCACCTGTGTCTTGTTTGCTCCTCCCTGTGCCACACCTGTCCTGTGTCTGTTAATCATCCCTGATTGTTCTGATCCCTCCCAGTGTTTCCCTCAGCCTATCCTCTGTTCTCCTGTCTTGTGCCCCAGCCCCTTCCCCAGGTGTGTCTTGTTTGATGATTAGTTCTTGTGTATTTAAGTCCTGTTTGAGTTCTGTTCTTCGTCGGTTCATTGTGTTGTGCTGTATTGTTCTGTTCTGTGCTGCGTTCTGCTTCTTGCCTGAGTTTTTTTTGTGTTCCCTGTAGTTTATTAAATTTTGTTTTTCATTGAGCATTTTTTTGCCTGTGGCTCCTGCTTTTGGGTCCTCCACCTTCCAGCCCCGTGACACTAGTACTGCTTTGAGTATCCGGGAAAGTTACTAATTACATCTACACTGGTTACTGTGGATGAGTAAAGTCTTAGAGTAAAGAGACTAATTTCAGCACTTTAACTGTCACAAGTTCAAAACCTAATCAAGCAATAAGCCCCGAGAAGCCGTGGGTTACAGTGATTTTACAACAGCTGAGGGGCGTTCTAAGGTACGACGTGCAGCTGTTGTTAAATCACTGTAACTCACGGCTTCAGGGGCTTATTGCTTTTATAAAACGGTTACCCTACATATAGCCCATAAAATAAACACGCAAGAAAAAAATCAATAATTTATCGGTAATAATGCAACAATAAAATTGAGAACTATTCATTCTTCCACCAAGCAAGATAGAGTGGACAGAATGGTTGCCAAGCAACACAGACGCTAAGATTGCTTTTACATCTAGCGCCATCATCATGTCACATCAGGCTATCTGGGCTCGTTAATGTTGAATTGGATATTTCTATTAATGGTGCAATTGTTAAAATAGTGTTCAATTATGTTTGGACTCCTCTTTGCAGGTACAGTGGCGTGCGTTTTGCGACAGGTGTGTTTTTGCGCAGACGTATGCCTAACGTCGGTTGTAACAATAACAATAATTATAAAAGTATACTGTTAATTTACCATACATCGGCGCTGTCACACTGTGTCCGCTTTGGGTGGAGATAAAAGGCAGGTGGATCAGGAGGCAGCAGGGAGAGGTAGGCTATTTCTCCAGGGAGGCCACCGGACACAGTGCGTTACCCGGCTGCTCATATATGAATCCCCGCAGGCCTTCTATGTTTTTTCGGCAGCATATTTGTGATTTTTTGTGCATTTGTTGAAAGACAGGCTTACATATTTTAGGCCATTTTCGTTGTGGCAAATGCTGAAGGATTCGGGCTTTAATTTGCGGTTTCCCTCGTTCGCCCTGCGTCCCAAATGAAGCTGCACGTCAAACCAGACTTTACGGACAAGCCCCCAAGGTGTGTCTGAACTTCGTGCCTGAAAGTGCTTCATCTTCTGGCAGTCTGCCTCGGTTATGGCTTGGTGGTGGGAAGATTTGTCACGTCTTTCTCGGCGGAGTTTCTTTACCACACTGGCGAAAACATTGTTGCCGGTGATGAATTCACCTAACGAGTAAGTTGAGCGCAGAGTAGTTGGTTGCTAGGCAATGCTATGTCCGTTTACACTGGCGCAGGGATATTTTGTGCTGCGGTCTACCAGTGGGTTACACTGATTTTACAACGGCATGGAACGCGGCTCAGCCAATCACATTTAAGGATGGGAAGCACCGTTTTATAAAACTAAATACTTCCATTAAATATCTTGGTCTACTCCCTCTTCATTTTTCTTTGGATAAAATTATTGTGTTTCCACTTGCTGATCTTTTCTGTGTCCTGTTGTTAGTTTTTCCACAGAGACAGAGACCAAGGCAGATGAAAAACTCATGTTAACATGTTTTTATATCAGTGGGAAACACTTACCTGTGTCACTGTCACTGTCAAATTCAAATAATGAAAAGATCTTTCGTGTTGAAGCAGCTGAAATGAAGCACAAGCACAGAGTGGAAATATAGCATTAATGCATGTTGTCATGTTTTTGTTTGTCACACACACACACACACACACACACAGACACGCACACACACAATGATCACCAGGGAAGTGTAACTCTTCATAACCTTGCATATGTGTTGATTAGGAACTTGTAACAAAAGGAGCTCAGGTAACTTATAACAAATCAAATAAAAATACTCACCAAAAAAAACAATCAGAAATACTGCAGCCACCACCCCAACCGCCACAGTAACGTAAAGCTGCTGTCTGTCTGTTTAAAAACAAGGCTTAGTCAGTGCTAAAAATGTGTTAGTCTTCCTTCAAAGTCAAGTCACAAACCAGATTACCACTGGAAAATATATCAATACCACCAAACAGCTAATTCTGCATGTGTGTGCTGACAAAATGTTAACTCTTATTCATTTTACTGTGCAGAGTAAACTACAGACCTTCGTAGAATACATTCTTCCATGGCTCGCTCTCTTCCACACTAACTGGGTTCTTCATTTGGCAGAAGAAATTTTCAACATGGTAATCATCCTCGGTGATGTCCATCAGTTTACTTGACTCAGTCCAGTCTCCTGTATCTCGCCTCCAGCTGTAGCTGATTGGTTCAGCCTCTGGGATCCCTCCATTACAGCTCAGAGCGCAGGGCGGTGAGGAAGGAGAACAAGACAGTGGCTCCAGTGCCACCGTGGGCTTTGAGACTTTCTCTGTTGGTGGAAGAAACAAATTTCCTCCTACTTTAGTCTCTCTCACAGAAGTACCAATAACTCACATACTGTATAAATCATCTAAAATAGCAACAAGTGTTGGCATTATCAGTAAAGTCAAACCTTGATAAACAACAGAACTAGTGTTAATTTTTATTACACAGTGATATACCCTTTTATTAGCTATAGTAACATTGTGTACCCACAGGACAAAACGTCTGACATTTTACCATTTATAAAAGAGATGAGAATCGTGAGCCATGCGGGCTGCATGAAGATCATTCAACTCCTTCTCTCTCTGCTCCACTTGGAGCTCTGAATATTTATCAGGTCAACTCTACAAACTGCTAAAAACGCCTGGGTCTGTTGTAAACATATTGTACCCTCCATTATTCAGCACTACTTCAATCCATCATTTTAACAACAGGTGTTGGGTTTAAGCCCCGAATGTTTTAATGTCAACCCCGATTCTATTTTGTTTTGGTTTGGAAGAAGTTGGATTTTGAATGTAGCAGAGTTGGAGTTTCAGTGAGGGGAAAAAGTAATAAAATGTTTCATGAAATAGGAACATAAGTGCTCCTGGTTGACTGCTTTCAAATATCCCCACAATTCCCCCACATGACAAGTAACCACGCAGTTCATAATGTGAATACATTAAAAGCTAGATAACACAACCTGCACTAACTTCCTGGCTACAGCAGGTTGGTCACTAATGTTCTCTTTCTCTGTACACACACACATCTCCTCCTGTGTGGGAGTAAATGTGAGACTATGAAGCAGGACTTTGCTGAAAATATGCATCTGTGTTCAATAATCCTAACCTGGGTAGACTGTGCACTGATGGAGAAACCCAAGCCTTTTAGTAAATCAGAGGCTAAACATGCTGCGTCTGATAGAAACACAGGTTTCACTGCTGATGTTTCCAGTTGCTATGATGTGTCTGGTACATCGCAGACAAGAAACACCTGTAGACAAACGCCTATCATATCATGGCCTCTGTATTGTTCTGCATACAGCATCACAAGGTTGTTGGCAATACCCAGCCCTAACGGTGACTGACTGGACTAATCTGACGTCTTCAGATCCCAACAACACCCCTGATTCTAACTATTCAGCTAGCAGCTGTTATCAGCTTTGTTTACCCAGTTAGAACAGCTCATTCTCAGTTCAGGTTCTTATAGAGGCCCTGCATTTCTACCTGCCTTGTTAACCCTGTCCAGTGTCAAACGGACCTTTACACACACTTTTTGTTGGAATAGTCACAATTTATGCCATAATTAGGAGTCAAAGCAGCAAAGGTAATGGAGCCTTCTTATGGTTGTTTGGATTATTTTGGCTTTCCTGTTTTGCAAAACTTTGCAACTGGGTTGAAAATTTCACCCACAACTCAGGAAAACAAAATTATACTCATTAGGCCACATGGTGATGCTATCATATTTACTTTTTGGCCCATAAGTGCTGAACTGTACATGGTAGCAACACATTTTTTCCCAAGATTTCCAGGGTCAAGATTGCATCTCTTAATTTCAGTCTCCCCCACGTCCACCTGAGTAGATTTCCTGCTATTTTGCATTTTGTCTAAAACATTTTTCCTCCCTGATCCTCTGACACATTTAGTCAGAGTTTTGATAATCAATAAAGTTTCCCTACAGTCTCTGCTTAGAATTTGGAGGCAAGATGAATTTTACAAAACGTGCAATAACTCATGAACGCACTCAGATATCAACCTGAAATTGAGATATCTGGTCAGGAGTGTTCACTGAGCGTATGCGTCCAAGGATGTTGTGTTGCATCCCTAGGAGGTGCCACTAATGGAAAAAGTTTCAACCTTAATTAGTCAACAAGTGGAAACGGACATGCAAGAATACATTCATATTCAAATTCCTCTAAATTTCGCATTTAGTTGAAGACTGTTTAATTTGCTTAGATTCTGTTGCTGCTTGTGGTTATATTTATCATTTTAATTGTCGCTCCAACTCAAATAATTCTGACAAACATAATTTACAACTAAAACATCGACAGACAGTTTGCTATAAAGGCTAATATAAATTTGTTGAAAGTCAAAATATTTAAGTCTGCAGGTGAGTCTACAGTTTGCAACAGGAGAAAAAAACATTGTAGAAAATGTTTTTGTACACAGCCACAACTAAAAGCCTTTAAGTAGATGAAAGACAAAAAAAATCCCAAACCCTGAACTCATAAAGTTTCCTAACGGCTAATCCCGCATTTGTGTGCTGACAAGATCTTAAACCTTTATTATTATATTACTCTATTACTGTGCAGAGTAAACTACATACCTGGGTAGAATACATTCTTCCATGGCTCGCTCTCTTCCTCACTAACTGGGTTCTTCATTTGGCAGAAGAAATTTTCAACATGGTTGTCATTCTTGGTGATGTTCATCAGTTTACTTGACTCAGTCCAGTCTCCTGTATCTCGCCTCCAGCTGTAGGTGATTGGTTCAGCTTCTGGGATCCCTCCATTGCAGCTCAGTTTGCAAAGAGATGAGGTGGAAGAACAAAACAGTGGCTCAACTTTCACCTTGGGCTTTGGGACTTTCTCTGTTGGTGGAGAAAACAGATTTCCTTCTTCTTTAGTCTCTCTCACAGAGGTACACTATATTACCAAAAGTATTCGCTCACCCATTCAAATGATCAGAATCAGGTGTCCTAATCACTTGGCCTGGCCACAGGTGTATAAAATCAAGCACTCAGGCATGCAGACTGTGAAACAAGACATTTGTGAAAGAATGGGCCGCTCTCAGGAGCTCAGTGAATTCCAGCGTGGAACTGTCATAGGATGCCACCTGTGCAACAAATCCAGTCGTGAAATTTCCTCGCTCCTAAATATTCCACAGTCAACTGTCAGCTCTATTATAACAAAATGGAAGCGTTTGGGAACAACAGCAACTCAGCCACGAAGTGGTAGGCCACGTAAAGTGACGGAGAGGGGTCAGCGGATGCTGAAGCGCATAGTGCAAAGAGGTCGCCGACTTTCTGCACAGTCAATTGCTACAGAGCTACAAACTTCATGTGACCTTCAGATTAGCCCAAGTACAGTACGCAGAGAGCTTCATGGCATGGGTTTCCATGGCCGAGCAGCTGCAGCCAAGCCACACATCACCAAGTGCAATGCAAAGCGTCGGATGCAATGGTGTAAAGCACGCCGCCACTGGCCTCTAGAGCAGTGGAGACGCGTTCTCTGGAGTGATGAATCACGCTTTTCCATCTGGCAATCTGATGGACGAGTCTGGGTTTGGAGGTTGCCAGGAGAACGGTACATTTCAGACTGCATTGTGCCGACTGTGAAATTTGGTGGAGGAGGAATTATGGTGTGGGGTTGTTTTTCAGGAGCTGGGCTTGGCCCTTTAGTTCCAGTGAAAGGAACTTTGAATGCTTCAGGATACCAAAACATTTTGGACAATTCCATGCTCCCAACCTTGTGGGAACAGTTTGGAGCGGGCCCCTTCCTCTTCCAACATGACTGTGCACCAGTGCACAAAGCAAGGTCCATAAAGACATGGATGACAGAGTCTGGTGTGGATGAACTTGACTGGCCTGCACAGAGTCCTGACCTGAACCCGATAGAACACCTTTGGGATGAATTAGAGCGGAGACTGAGAGCCAGGCCTTCTCGACCAACATCAGTGTGTGACCTCACCAATGCGCTTTTGGAAGAATGGTCAAAAATTCCTATAAACACTCTCCTCAACCTTGTGGACAGTCTTCCCAGAAGAGTTGAAGCTGTAATAGCTGCAAAAGGTGGACCGACATCATATTGAACTCTATGGGTTAGGAATGGGATGGCACTTCAGTTCATAGTATGAGTAAAGGCAGGTGAGCGAATACTTTTGGTAATATAGTGTACCAATAACTTGGAAACCTCACATACTGTATAAATCTAAAACAGCTACAAGTACTGTAAAATCAGACCCTGATAAACAACAAAGCTTTTTAAAATTGTATTACTCTGTGGTGTATTTATTTTATTAGCTATAGTAACACTGCTCACCTCATGGAGATTAAGACGTTGCAGCGCAAGTGCAGAAAAAGCGCTGCGTGATTTGTGTATGTAAGTGTGTGTGTGTGTGTGTGTGTGTGTGTGTGTGTGTGGAAGTAACCCTAAACCATTGATGATATCCCACTTATGTTAAGACAACTGGATTAAACTATCACTTGAAACGTACAAGTTGCATTGTAATCACAGAACTTAAATGGAGTAGAGCGGTCATGGGACTGTTTCTGTGGGAATTTGGTTGGTAAAAATCCTAACTAACAAAATAATAACTAATAAAACTAATAACGAACTAAAATGCCTTACTCTAACCTATAAACTATCCTTAGCCTAATAACGATATGAACGTTGTCAGTCACATAGCTGGACCTTTCTTCAACACAGTAAAGAAGAAGAACACACATGACTAAAATACTACATACTTACTGATCACAATAACCTTGTATGTCTCGCTCTGGAGTTGGCCATTTAACTCCAAAGAATACACTCCACTGTAGATAAGAGTCAAATTGTCGATCTCCAAACGAGCAGTTTTTCTATCCAGGGTTGTGTGGCCCTGGAATGCTCCATAGTACTCCACACTTCCTAATTTCTCAACCCATTCCACCACCATGTTGCGATTATGTTTCCACAGGATGCTTTTCAGGGGCTTGAACTCAGCAGGAATGGGTGACTCCAATATGAGTTTACCTCCATCTGCAAGGTACACTTGTTTCTCTGCACCTGCAAAGAGAGAGCAGTTTGTCAGTCCAGGTGAAAATGAGCACATGACACTTTTCAAATGGCAGGCTTTCAGTTTTCCACATTACTTTTGGTGAAAAAAGTTCTAGGCTATTTTAAAAAAATATTAAAAAAAAAAAAAAAACATTACATTAACATCAACATTACCTTTTTTATATAAGTAGTTAGATTTTGATAGGAAGACACAATAAAATAAAAACATTTAATTTTTTGGGGCAGTTATTGTAAAATGGTGCATAATATGACCTCAAACATTAGGCAGCAAGGTGACTGATGTTGAAGGGGTTATTATAGATCAGGGTTTCCCAACTGTTTTCATGCTGGGATCCACATGTAGGGGTATTATGTATCCCGGGACCCACCGCTTACTTTAAATAATAATAAAGCTGTCTAAAAGTAGTTACACTTTCAATGCACCTACATCAGTCATGAGGGTGAAATCTACATTTGTCTTACATTCAGGACATTGTCTTAAATTCAGTGCGAGGCTTCTATCAAATGTTGGATTCCATTTGATTATTACAGGTCATTTAAAATGATTCATGTGAAAAGCATCAGTACGGACATATTTTGCTTTAAACCTAAATATGTAAAAAACAGCACTTCTCTGTTCATAAACAACGCATTGGCTCCAAAAAATAAGTGCAAATAAACAAAAATTGTGTCGAATAACAGTTGTTTTTTTTGTTAAATTCAATCTTTAATTCAGATTATTATCTCATGAACAAAACATAAAACCATGAGCTAGTCAGTTTAGGCTGATAGTTTTTGCATTCTGCACAGGACATCATGGACAATGACACATTAAAGGGGCATGACAGATTGTGCCACCTAGTGGTTATATGCCTACACTGCATGAGTTAAAATTTCCACCCTCCACAGTTTTTCACCTGCTGCACCAACAGCATCTCTGTTGCCTACCATGTGATAATGCAGTTGGTTATGCAGGCCTTGGAATTACAAACAGTGTGGGCCATATGACAACTGAGTGCTGAATTCATGTTTAACTGGACTGCTTTAAAAATTAAAGGGTTCTTATTGTGGATTAAAATTGGCAGTGTGCATAGAAAAAACCCACAAGAGTGCAGTGCTGCCTAACACTGCCTCTGGTACAATTAAGTATTAATTCTGGCAATTATTCAAGTGACTGTGCTCCTTTAGTACAAAATTCCATGCAGTTGCTGCCTGTTGGAGGGCTGTGCAGCCGTGCATATTTCTAGTATTTTGTATTTCACCAACTGAATTCTAGTTAATTCTCCAGCCTATTCTCTTTTTTTAAAATTTGTAAGGCACAATACAACATACAACAAACTCATCCACTCCTTTTTGCTAAACCTTAAACACATTCTCAGTCACTAAACACATTTCACACTGTCATATACTCGTGTTGCAAAACTGTAAACACAGACAGCTAAATGTGAACACACAGCAGTCACCTTTAACACACAACAACTCAAAACTGAACACACATCTTTCTAATGATGTGATCAGACCAATCAGGCAGGATAAAAGTCAGTTCAGAGTGCACAGGTGGCACATGTGCATCCATCTACAGTGGACAGAAACAGAGAGAGGCAGAGGAGGAAGAGTACGTATGAGAGGTGGTGGACGAAGAGGAAGGGGGCGAAGAAGAGGCCAAGGAAGACCAAGAACTATCATCACTGATGAAATTTGGGCAACTATTGTTTACCATGTCCTTGTTCATGGGATGACAATGGGGAAGCAAGACAAAGAGTCCAACCCAATTTGAGTAAATATTGCCTGTGACATGGATGAAGTCCTCTGGCCGGCAGGGGTGATTCTAGGATTCTGAAAAATCCGGGACTTAGCCCTGAGAGAAAAGTTAATGCGTGCGCCACAATTTTTTAATTTGTATGCCAAATGCTATATTAGCAGATTTAATAATATTAACAATAATAATAATGATAATTTGTTGTTATTTTTATCTGTTGTTTTTATCATTGAAACTACAGCATAGAAGAAGCTTTGGGAGTGCAAGCAATCTTGTAAGCGATCTTTCTGTTTTTTTTTGTTTGTTTGTTTGTTTTGTTTTTTACAGTAAATTAATATTGGGGCTAATTACAAAATATCTAGGGCTTTAGCCCTGAATAAAACAGCCTAGTGACGCCACAGGCCCCACCCCCACCCCCACCCCCCCAACAAAGACACGATGTTGGAGAATGAATCTCAGTGACTTTGACTGTGCATTGATGTGCTTTTCACCTAGTTTCATCTTTTGTTATGAAAGTGCTGAATGTAGGCTAGATATTGCTTTGACTATGACATTATTTTGCAAAATGATACAATAAACATTTTCTGTTAGTTTTTTATGGTTGTTTACACACTAAAATGAAAATTTTCACACAACAAATCTTTACATGTAAGAAGAAAAACACCTGTCCAGAGTTGCACAACAATAAGCACAGACTCAGCTTCACACTTTTTGCAAAACATTACACATAGTGATTTGCAAAACTGTACATGCATTTTCACACCTTAGACACAGAAAAGGATTGTGAGGCTATTTCCTTCTCATTACAAAGCCCTAGCTTGCTAATGATCACACTACAGTTTTTCTCGATTGCTAAAACACAAAAACTGGTTCCTGTGCCACAAAAACCCAAACCTTTTTGTCATTCCCAGAAGCACACAAGCATTTCCCATAACCATAAACACAATTCACCTGTTTCCACACGTTTCAATATTCAAAACTCTTTCTGCAAAACCTTACACAAAAGTGGCCAGATAAATCATTCATTGCATTATGTGTTCATTCAGCAAACACATGCTCTCAAAATAATTAACTCAAGTTATCATGACCTAAACTCAGAGACCACACCTTTCTCCAGGTGCAAACACTCATTTAGGAATGTGACCTTCGACCTCTTGTACCTGCAAATCAAGGGTTGGTTGAGTCATTGAGACTGTTAGAGTCTTTGAGGGGAATAGAACACAAATCCCTGACCCTTTGGTCACCTCGATGAGGGGCAAATGTTCATTCCATGTGGTCGCTGGGTGAGAAACAGGATGCCTTTATTACCCTAAATCTGGCAAAGGTTGCTGTGGTCAAACGGCAGGTATGCCATTTGATGGTGTTTGTCTCCAAGCCTGGAAACCTGGATCCTACAACACCAATCACAATTGTGGGTCAATAAATAGGGCCTGGAGGCATGTTCATGTGCTTTGGAACAGTGGATCACAACCATGCCGAGGTTGGTGGACAACAAAGAGGAAGAGGAAGAGGAAGAGGAAGAGGATGAAGCAACTTTACCGTGTGCCTTTTGAGAGGAATTCTGACAGGGTTAAGGAGCAACGATTCCAATATGTGCAGGTAATTGCTATACAGCACAGAAATGTTATAGTATGTAGAGTAAAGGCCCATCTTTCATTCCAATAGACACAGTACTGTGTCTGAAGTAAAATTTGTGTTTTTGACTCCTGTAGAGAAGCTTTGAGATGGATGCCATGGCTGACCCTCATGAGTACATCTTTATCGATGAAGCAGACTTCAATCTGACAAAACGGCGCAAAAGGGGCTGCAACATCATTGGACACCGAGCAATCACACAAGTTCCAGGCCAGAGGGGAGGCAGCATCACCATGTGTGCAGCTATTAGCAATCGTGGCATCCTCCACCGCCATGCCATACTGGGTCCACAAGGGGATATTTCCCATGCTGCCTGGCAAGAGCAGACATAATGTGTGATGTTGACAAAATACTATGGCCTGACCCTGACCTGAGACAAGATCATGCTAATGCTGTTGCCGATGCTGATGAACCTGTATATGTGCTGAATATGGAAATACCGTGAATAAAACCTATTGTGGACATTTTGGTGGCAGTGTTTTGAATTAATCCCTCCAGTGTGTAACAAACACTCATGTAGTCTGTGTTTTGACAGCTTGTGTGTGTTGTCTGAGGGTAAAAACTAATTGGGACCCAGAAGTTGGATGTTTGTACCGTTGGGTGTGAGTTTTTACAATTGTGTGTGAAGATTTGAGAAAATGGTGAGTTGTTCCAGGAATTGTGTCTAAGCAATTGAGAAAAACTGTAAAGAACTGCTAGAGGCAGCTGCTCTGATGGAAATGCAGGCCTGGATAGAAAAAGGAGCCACAAAAGATGGTAAAGGGCTCTGGAGAAATCATAAGGGCAAAACTGTCACCCCAGCAGGACGACTGAACCTATTACAGTTTTTTTTGATTGCTTGAACTCATTTTACAAATGCTTTGCTCACTGTGCCAAAACTCTAAACACAGCGCAAATAAGACACAACACCTGGAAATAAACCATACACATTTATGGCAAACTGAAACTCAGTCATCAAAACTTAAAAATCCTTTGCCAAATGCAACTCTGATAACAAAAGGATACACATTTCTATAATATGAACATACTTTCACAGCAGCAAGCAACACAATAACATACTTAACACAAAACACTGCAGTTTTTACTGCTTTTCATTTATTTCTTCAAAAGGAATTCTGCAAAGCTCAAAACAGAAATTAAGCATCTTTTCACAGTAACAGCTGTTTCCAAAATAACCAAAAAATAAAAATAAATAAGAAAGGTGTCAACTCTGTCAACTGTATACAGTATACAGTATATTGTACTTTACAGTACAGTTTTTTCAATCACTTTTTCCAGTATAATGAAACTGGGATCCACTTTGTCGTCATCTTCACCTCCAAACCACAGCAGAGGTTTTCTTTTGCAAATGTGTTCATACCTTTTCATTGGATTCACACATTTTTCACACTCTTTTGCACCTGCATCTCTATGAAATCACTAGTGCACCTGCATCACTGCCCTTTCCACCAATCACCAATCAGTCAGTATGCACCTACAAAAAAAGGGCCTATAAATTGTATTCTGTATTTTTTTCAACTCCTTTGAGTTTTTCTGTGTAATACTGTATGTGAATTACAGTATTTCAGTTTTTCCATCAACACAGTAAAATTTCACTTCAAAGCCTTTCTGAGTTTGGATGCAGTTCTTTACTGTAAGTTCACATTTGAATGTGCAGCACACAGGAGAACCTTGTTCAAACTGATAGCTGTATTTTGTATTCTGCTGTCAGCTGTGTTACAGTACAGTAGAGCTGACTGAAGGAATCTACTCATTTGGACAGAAGTTGAGTTTTTTGAGGGAAATATTGGCTTTTGCTACTTGCTTTACAATATGTGACGATGTAAATCGTCAAAAAAATATGACTACCGTACACGCAGGAAAAAGTAAGGTTGAACCTGCTCAGACTGAAAAGGCTGTGTTGCATTCTGGTGTTGAGTATGAAGTGAGTGAGTGAGTGGATTAGTTGTATTGGGCGCTGACAAAATGTGCTTTTGCTGCATGCTTGAAATGTTTTGTCATGGTAAGAGCCTTTTGCAAACAAAATGTGTTATTTTGGGAAGAGAGCCTCTCATTAGGCTGATGGATTTACTGTTTTGAAACCAGGGTTTGTGAGTTGACAAACATAAATAAACATACATACATAGTATGTAAAGCAAAAATAAAACAGTACAACAAAATCAAACTACGTACAGCTACAAAATCTCATCCACATCGCATACGATGTCTTCCTGTGCCTCTTTCTCTCACTGCCTCCACGCAAAGTACTCAAAATGGCTGACCTGGGGCCTGTTTGTAGAGCTTCGGCCCTGAATGATTGGTGTTCAGTTTTCTAAGTAAGTGCTTTCACGTGTGTCTCAGGTTTTCTTATAACCTGATGTGTTTTATATTTTGAACATAAGTGTTTTCCCAAATGTAACCACATGCTTTCATTTTTGAGCGAGGTGTCTTCTGTAGGAAACAGTGTCTAGTGTTCAGGAGGAAGTGTGTTGCAGAATTGCAAACACAGTTTAAAGCAGCACTTGTCTAAGGTATGGCCACGCTGTGTTTAAGGCTTAGTTCCAATGACTTCAAGTTTTGTCACATTGGTTTAAGAGTATGTTCTTAGTGTGTAAGCAATCGAAAAAAACTGTAAAATAATAGATATCTTGTTTTAGATAAAACATCTTTCATTTTTTCAGTTTTCTTTTAACTGCTCTGTAGCTCTTTTTTCTCAGGGACTCTCAGTTAGATACAGAAGGAAAGTTATTTTGTTTTCTGGTTATTATCTTTGCTCATATGTGATTCTGCATGTTTATTGACAGTAAGTGTTCATGAAAAACAAAATAATGAATTTCTTTAAAATGGTAACAAATTAAAATACTAAAAAGCTTTGAAAGAGCTGAAAGGGCTGGGGAGTTTTGATGATCCAGATGCTTTCTGAAAGGAAATACTGATTGACTTTACTGATATGGGAGCTCAAAACAAAACAAAACTAAACTGAAGGCAAGAGATACATTCTTGTCTGTGTTGATCCATCTTCTAGGTGGGGCACGATAAATAAGAATGTTGCCAGGAAAAATTACATCTGTTTTTAACGTGTAAAGGCTGACCAATATGACAAGGGAAACTATCGTTGGTCTGCATGAACAGTTAGCTGCTATTTCATTAATGACCTACCAAAACAGATTAGCACTTGATTTCTCTTAGCTGAAACAGGAGGTGTGTGTGCTATGTTCTCTCAGGACTGTTGCGTCTTCATCCCAAACAATACTGCACCAGACAGCAACTCAAGCTCTTTCTGGCCTAAAGACCATGTCAGAAGAATTAGCAGAGCATTCAGGGATAACAAATCCCTTAGCTGATTGGCTTGATCATGCATTCAGTAAATGGAAAATTTTGATAGTTCCTGTATTCATCTCACTGAACGTTGCAGTAACAGTACCCACACTATGTGGATGCTGCTGCGTACCATGCATCAGACATCTCTGTATTACTACAGCAAATTAATGATAAGTTCTCTGCACCACCTCCTTATCAATTAATTCAACACCCTCGAGAGATAATTCCTGTGGTCTCCCTCCCTGAGCCCAGGGAGGACGAGACTGAAGTGGTCAAGCACAATGAAGACCAAGAAGACCGTTATTTCTAATATCTCACCGTCACGGGGCTGTTTGACGCAGTTTGTATTTCCCAAACTAAATACGGGCTGGGAGTTAAACAAGACCAGTTCAATTAAGTTTTATCTGTATAGCGACGTCAAATCATCACAGAAGTTTTATCAAGAAGTCAAAACTTTATATCAACAACGCTGTCAAAAAAAAAAAAAAACAGCCTCCCGTCACAGCGTTTCCATCAGGAAAGTGAAGTGGGGCGTTTCTTGAAACTTACCCTCTGTAAAGTCCAGCAGCAGCACAGCCAGGAGCCCCAAGAAAATGACACATCTACCCATGTCTACAGACACAAATGACAAACTGTTTGATATAAAACTGTCATTTCTTTTAGCACGAAGCAGGAGCTCCGTCAGCGTCTGAGCTGCAGGTCGCTCCTGTCTTTATATCTGGATACAGAAGTGAAAGCAAAAGTAAAAAGGCCCGTCTGTGAGAGGGGGTGGGGTGGGCTCACTGCCTGGACTGACTCTGTAATCTCTGTAATGACTCTGTAAAAGTCACACATGTCTGGAATAGATCCTGAAATTATATTTCTTTCTTTTTCCTTCTTGTTTTGTTACTGTCCACATTCAATGAGGTGAGATGTCTATGTTCATCACTGAGCAAATACACTGTTTTCCCTTTATGCTATAAAAATGTGTCTTGATTTTATTAAGACATGTGAGAAGGAATTTTATGGATTTAATCTTATTATTTGATCAAAATGCGATATACATAAATGAAAATTTGTGAGCAAAAAAATAAATAAATAAACGCTGAGTCGCCCTCTAGTGCTGGTCTGTTGCAATAAAGAGAGACATCAACATCAAGCTCAGGTAGGTTTTTGTCAAAAGCATAAAAACACAGGAAGTTCACTTAAATTCCACGAAAAAGTGAAAAACAATAGAAAACAACCACACAGTATTACAGATGAGAACATTATAACAGAATTATTTACATCTAAACTCATACTTAAATAAAATACACATGTAAAAAAAATCACAAACACACACACACATACACACACACACTCACTCACTCACTTACTCACTCACTCACTCACTCACTCACACACTCAGACCATGTACATATTCAAACCCCTCAGCTGCAGTATATTCAGTCCAGATGCTGATGTGGCTGTGACTCCACTGGCTGTTGCTAAGCCTTACTGCCTGTGGACAGAAGCTGCCCTGCTTTATGCTGCTATTTCATCACAAAGTGGCTGCAGTGAAAAAGGTCCATTGTTGAAAATGCCAGCTGACTATAACCAGTGACTTCATGCTGTTGGTCCATCTGACCTCCCATCTTCATCTTGGTTTGGTTCACCATTGTTTAGTTGATTTAGTTCTGTTTGATGTCCTGCAAAAACACAAACAAACCAACAGCTGTAAATGTATAGCAGCTCCTCCATTTTGCATGAACTCCTTCAAAACACAACAGGAAAGTGCACACACAGACTGGGAATCACACTGCCATGATGCTCCTCATGAAGCCCATACTGAACAAGGCCACTTCTGTGCTGACTGCCAGCCAACACTGATGGAAACTCAAGTTTAATCGACTGAACATGAAGAAAACAATGCAGAATAAGGTGCTAATAATGAAGCTAGGATTCACTGTTGATAGTTTTTTGCCACTGGCTAAGACCAGTGCATCTGAAAGCTACTGGCCCTAAGACAGTTTTTACTGACCTGACTTCCATACGTGTTTATTAACAGTATTATTATCAGCTTTTATTTATTCATTTGATTTGTTTATTGCAGGGTTGCATAGACACTGAGTGGCTTATTGTCACAAGGCTTATGTTTGAATTTGTTTAAATTCTGGTTCCAGTTAATGGATATTTGAGTTTATCTGATGTCTGTGTCTATCCCAGCTTACTGTGCCTGCCTTACTCCCTTCTTTATCTCCCCCTGGCTGCTGCTTGCTTGAATGCTCTCTTGCTCTTTTATCTTTCTTTTATCCTTTTTTATTGTAATCGTGTCCTACATTGGTTGTTCTTGTTCGTATGTTTGTATGTTGTTTTATTGTCAAGTGTTGCTCGTAAAAGAGCTCTTGGAGCTCAAGCTTCTTTCTGGTAAAATTCCTGGTAAAAAAAATAAATAAAAAAATAAAAAAACGGATAACGATGTGAAGACAGCATAAGAGCACTCCTGCACACATGGGCTCTTGGTAAGCCAAAGGGTTTTCATTTGCAGGATTTTATTGTTAGGGTAATGTTGCAAATGCACATGAAGGTATTGGATTTTAACTTTGCAGTGATTTTATTTACTAAAGTGTGGGTCTGCCAGTAATTCATTTTGTTTCCGCTGTAAAGGCTTGTAAAAGCTCAAGAGAAGGCGGCAGAATAAATGTAAATGATATACTGTAACAATAACATACTTAACAGAAAAGCATATGTGATACATAATGTGAGAAAATAAAATACAAAAAATAGCAACTGCTATTCCCCATATTTTACGTATTTAAATCTGCATTTACAGTGTCATAAAAGCCATGGAGACTTGCCTTCTTCTGCATCATCTGATATAGAACAACTTTTGATAAAGTTTGATGTAGGTGCTGGACTTTGAGCTGCAGACAGGAGAAAAGAACAGTTGTCATTTTCATTTCAAGGACAAGAGGGATAGCTGATTGGTGTGTGGCTTCTGTTTGTGAGTCTAATAACTTTGTTGCTGACAGTTAATTCAGTGGCTGAGGGAAAATGGGCAATAGTTGTAGAAAAGGAAAGTGCAGAATAAGGTGCTAATAACTGATTTGCAGTAACTCATAATGAGCCAGTAAGATAATATGTATGTTAAGAAGTAACTGATGAGTGGTTATTGTCTTCCCTAATCTCAATTGCTGCGATGAATTCTAATCATACATATATGCCAAATGATAATTATTAAAAACAAATGAAAAGAAGAAAAACTTGTGAATAACAAATGTATCATCATATTTAAAACAAGCAAGCTGTCATTTCAAGTTTTAAATGCACCAAAAAGCTACAAAAAGCTATGGTACTGCTTTTATTGAAAGGAATGTTTTTAAATAATTATTTATTTTGAAATGATTGTGTTTCCACCTGCTGATCTTTTCCATGTCCTGTTGTTAGTTTTTCCCCAGAGACAGAGACCAAGGCAGGTGAAAAACTCATGTTAACATGTTTTTATTTCAGTGCTTTTG
The DNA here is from genome assembly GCF_902150065.1 of Myripristis murdjan. Taxonomy (NCBI): domain Eukaryota; kingdom Metazoa; phylum Chordata; class Actinopteri; order Holocentriformes; family Holocentridae; genus Myripristis; species Myripristis murdjan. Next base: position 14,948,354 of record NC_044001.1, on the reverse strand, counting down.
TGGGAAACACTTACCTGTTTCACTGTTAAATCCGTGACGTAATGAAAAGATCTTTCCTGTTATAGCAGCTGAATGAAGTGCAAGCACACAGTGGAAATACTGCATTAATGTCATGTTTTTGTATGTCTGCCTGCAGATACACGCGCATGCACACACACACACACACACACACACACACACACACACACACACACAATGACTACCAGAAAAGTGAAGCCCTTGATAACCTTGCAACAAATCAAATAAAAATACTCACCCAAACCCAGAAAACAAACCAGAGAAACTACAACAATCGCCACGACCACCACACCAACGTCAAGCAGGAGTCTACCTGTTTAAAAACAAGGCTTAGTCAGTGTTAAAATTCTGTTAGTCTTCCTTCAAAGTCAAGCCACAGTTCACAAACCAGATTACCACTGGAAAATATATCTATATTTATACACACACATGCAGTTTCCTTGAGAGAGGGAGTCAATAGCAGCAGAAAGCTTGTGCTGCACTGCCCTCTGCAGTGAATCTCAAACTGTGGGAGTTTCCACTGTGGAAACTGAATGAAAACAATTTTCCTGCAGGTCAGTGTTGAGTCTCATAGAAAAACTGAAAGACACTTGTTTTGCCTTACAAATGGACAAGGCTACTGTCAGCAATAAAGACTGTCTGCTTATTGCTTATGTTTTGCAAGTAAGTCACAAAAAGAGCAACTTCTTTTTGTTCTTTTGCATAGGTTGCACTTCATGTTTTCAGAAGATATGCAGTGGAAAACAGGCTCATTGCAGCCACTGATACTGTGATAAAACTGAGCTCTCACAAAATGATTTGCTCATCTTTGTTGCCAAAACTCTGTTGTTTTCCTTAATAAAGACTGAACTTGTTGTTATTGTTATTGTTCTAAAAAGGTTATTGCACATTGCATTCTATTTTTATTTGAGAAAGCACAGTCTTATAGACTTGAAATTGAAGTTGATTTTTATTTGCACAGCAGATTACTGTGAGAAAAGTGAAAATAATAGTTATGATCTTTACATTTTCACAATAAAAGGTAAACTTAACCCATTTTGTGATAATTTTGTTGGGGCTGGGGTGCCCGGAAATGTTTCTTCTTCCAAGGGGGGCTGTGACAGAAAATGTTTGAGAACCACTGCCTCAGGGGTTGAAACTTTCAGGCATGTTGCACTTCTGGTCACATCCAACAGTGACCTCACATTGCTGGAGCACTTGAGTTCAAACAGGAATATTTTCTGGAGCTGCAAAGTTACTAATTACAGCTACACTGGTTACTGTGGATGAGTGGAGTCTTTGAGTAAAGTGACTAATTTGAGCACTTTAACTGTCACAAGTTCAAAACCTAAAACTAAATACTTCAATAAAATATCTTGATCTACTCCCTGTTCAGTTTTCTTTGGATAAAATTATTGTGTTTCCACCTGCTGATCTTTTCTGCGTCCTGTTGTAAGTTTTTCCAAAGAGACAGAGACCAAGGCAGGTGAAAAACTGCAATGCTTTTGTGGGAAAAACTTACCTGATTCACTGTCAAATCTGCTACGTAATGAAAAGATCTGTCCTGTTATAACAGCTGAAATGAAGCACAAGCACACAGTGGAAATATTGCATGAATGCATGTTGTCATGTTTTTGTTTGTGTGCCTGCAGATATTCATGCAAGCGTACGCAGGTTACATACAACAATTCAAATAAAAATACTCACCAAAACCCAGAAATAAAACCAGAGAAAATGCAGCCATCATCCCAACCAGCAGAGTAAGGTAAAGCAGAAGTGTATCTGTTTAAAAACAAGGCATCGTCGGTGCTAAAAATTTGTTAGTTTTCCTTCAAAGTCAAGCCACAGTTCACAAACCAGATTACCACTGGAAAATATATCAATAACAACAAACTTGTGTTTGCAGTACAACACTGTGCCATAGATTTAATGCAGTCTTACGTTTCTGAAAACAATGCATAACATTCAAATCACCTTACCTATGAACCAAATAGATTTTGCTTTTCAACACTCAAATAATACACAATAGTACAGTAAAACACTAACATTACATAAATCATGATTAATACTTAGAATGAATTAATCACATATGAAAATGACTCTGTGGGTCAAAGTACAATAAACAGGAACTCTGACCTTCACATACATGTGATTTTTTTTTCATCCTTTACTGTTTTAAATGTACAGAAAAGCAACACAACTATTAATAGTACTGCTTTTATTGCTAGGAACCAACCAAATACTGCTGGTGTCTGTGGGAACTGTCCTTTTACTTCTGCTGCTAAATTCCTACTGCTTTACTTCAATTCTATTGTAAAAACCACCGTGTGCAAACTGGGAATCTGGCTGCCACTGTGGAAACTGAATGAAAACAATTTTCCTGCAGGTCAGTGTTGAGTCCTAATGACAACCTGGAGCTGCTGTTTGAAGCTGAAGGTGTGGTGGTGAATGCAGGAGTGTGCTCAGTCACTTTACAGCATTGTCTGTATCCCTATCTGTAAACCCTTGCATGTCAGTCAATTCATTCCCACACTTACAATGCATGCAGTTTCCCCTAAAGAGGGAGTCAGTCATACTGGTTACTGTGGATGAGTAAGGTCTTTGAGTAATGCGACTAATTTGAGCACTTTAACTGTCTCAAGTTCAAAACCTAAAGCTAAATACTTCCATAAAATAAACATTGGACAAAAAGTAAGGAAATTTGTGTTTGGTAGATTATTGCAATAAATCTTATACCATTTGAAAGCCTGTTCCCTTTCAAATGGTGCCACATTTGTAAGGAACATGCTTTTGTGGGATGAGCAGCAGAGCTGAGTATGTGGGTTGCGCTCATGAAAAATTTGCCAATCTTCTCTGCCAATGCCTAACAGCTTATTCTGGCATTGACTCTTGTTTGGTGTTTGGTGGCTTGGATGATTGAAGTTTGAAGAAATGAGACATATTGGCAATTTAACAATTTATTCATTTAACAAACAGGAGCCTCAATAGCGTGTGGAAGCACCATACACAGCCACAACAGCCTGGCACCTCCTCCTCATGCTGGTCACCAGCCTGCTAACACACTGCTGTGGGATGGCATACCATTCTTCAACCAGCATTTGTCACAAGTCAGCCAACGTGGTTATGTTGGTCACTCTGGCACGAACAGCACGCCAAAGCTGATCCCGCAAGTGTTCAGTGGGGTTGAGGTCAGGACTGCTGGCAGGCCGTTCCATCCTCTCCACTCCCAAATTCTGGAGGTAGTCTCTGATAAACCTCGCTCTGTGGGGGCGAGCGTTGTCATCTTGGAGGATAGAGTTCGGTTCCAGACTGTGGAGATACGGGATTGCCACTGGTTGCAGAATCTCATCTCGATATCTCTCTGCATTGAGATTGACTGCAATGATGATAAGCCTCGTTTTTCCAGTGAGGGAGATGCCGCCCCGTACCATCACACTGCCTCCACCAAAAGATGCTACTCTATCAGTGCAGCAATCAGCACAGTGTTCTCCGCGTCTTCTCCACACTTTGGCCCTACGATCCAAATGCCGTAGGCAGAATCTGGACTCATTGCTGAACATAATGTTCCTCCACATGTTCAGGTTCCAGTGCCCATGTTGGCGACACCAGCGCAAACGGGCCTGACGGTGAGGGGCAGTCATGGCAGGCCTCCTGGCAGCCCTATGAGACCAGAAATTGGCTGCATGCAGTCTGTTCCGGATTGTATGGGCAGAGAGCCATCAGCCATATCGTCCTGCAAACCTTGACTGCAAATCTGTAGAAGACAGCCTACCTAAGTGCTGACAGGGTAAGGAAGGTCGTCTTCTTGGGATACCCACTTCACGGCCTGTCTTTGACATCCCCTGTTATATGGAACTTGGCCTTCACTTTGGAGATGGTACTTGGGCTCACTCCAAATAATGCCACAACTTGGTTTTGCAGAACAACAGCTTGAAGTTGCCCTATCGCACGGGCCCTATCCAGATCAGTCAAACATGGCATGCCGATTCTTGGAGCAGACACCTACTGACCACTGTAGCAGGGCCCATGCTCACAGGTGCTGCCAGTCAGGTGCCTGATTGGCACCTGATTGGCAGCACCTGGGGGCACCAGAAGCTCAAAACAAGAGTCAACACCAACAGCAGAATAAGCTGTTAGGCATTGGCAGAGAAGATTTGGCAAATTTTTCATGAGCGCAACCCACATACTCAGCTCTGCTGCTCATCCCACAAATGCATGTTCCTTACAAATGTGGCACCATTTAAAAGGGAAATAAACAGGCTTTCAAATGGTATAAGATTTATTGCCAAGAAGTATTGTTAGAAGTGTTGTTACTATTGAGCGGTGTTTATATTGATCTACTCCCTCTTCATTTTTCTTTGGATGAAATGATTGTTTCTACCTGTTGATCTTTTCCATGTCCTGTTGTTAGTTTTTCCCCAGAGACAGAGACCAAGGCAGCTGAAAAACTCATGTTAACATGTTTTTATTTCAATGCTTTTGTGGGAAACACTTACCTGTTTCACTGTCAATTCTGCTACGTAATGAAAAGATCTTCCCTGCTATAAAAGCTGAAATGAAGCACAAGCACACAGTGGAAATATTGGATTAATGCATGTTGTCATGTTTTTGTTTGTCTGCCTGCAGCTTAAACCACACACACACACACACACACACACACACACACACACACACACACACACACAGTCGTGTTTCCATCACTTCAGAGGACATTACATATGTTACCTTTAAATCAAGTCTTCACCCTAAAATTAATGATTTTCACTAAGGGGACTTGCTTTTTGTCCCCATAAGGAAGGTGAGCCCCCACAAAATGACTGTGTAAACAGATTTATGTCCCAACAACATTAGCAATACCTAGACCACACACACACACACACACACACACACATCAAATGAAAATACTCACCAAAACCAGGAAAACAAACCATAGAAACCACAGCTATCACCGCAAACACCAAACCAAGGTGCAGAAGAGGTGTATCTGTTTAAAAAAGAATTAGTCAGTGCTAAAAATGTGTTCGTCTTCCTTCAAAGTCAAGCCACAGTTCACAAACCAGATGGAAAATATATCAATAGCAACAAACTTGTGTTTGCAGTACAACACTGTGCCAAAGATTTAATGCATTCTTCAATTTATGAAAACAATGCATAGTATTCAAATCACTATGAACCAAATCAAGTATTACTTTTCAACATTCAAATAATACACAATAGTAAAGTAAAATACTAACATTACATAAATTGTGATGTATACTTAAAATGAATTAATCACATATGAAAATGACTCTGTTCAATAAATAGGAACTCTGACCTTCACATACATGTGATTTTTTTCATTCTTTACTGTTTTATAGGCCTCATGCTGTACACTTTTCCAGGGTGTTATTTTAACTGTTGATATCCCCAGCAAGATGTATTTGTGGTTTTGAGTACCTGTGGTCTGCTAAATATAATTTCACAGCTCCTCTCTCTTGCCTTTATCCTGGAGCTCTGGCAGCATGGTTCGTTTAGCCAATCAGAAGAGAGAATCAGCATCTCTCCACTGATTGGCTGACTGTTTTCTGAGTGACATATGGTCGGCCCAATCACAAGCAAGTAACTTAAACCTACATTGCTCAGCAGAGCTCAATGGTGCTCACCGGTAAACAGGAATTATCATCTTACATAAATGTATATTATGTATGATTGTCATGGCTACTGCTGAGCGTGATGTTATAGACCCATTTACAGCCTACATCATCGAAAAGCTGCATGCGCACTTTGGTAACAGAAGTACTACTATTCTGCCCCCGCCAGACAAGCTAACAGCGTTAAATAATACCGTCAACAGCATCAAAATGTCGGGTTGTTGTGTGCACGGTTGTCAAAATTGGTATTCTAAAGACGGACTCAAGTTCTATAGGATACCTACCGGATCGCAACCATTTCAAAGCAACCGAAGGCGGCTGTGGCTTCAAGCTATCATGTAGCTTTGTTTAGACTGGACTGAGGACACTATCAAAAATGCTCGCGTCTGCAGTGCCCATTTCATATCAGGTAAGGTTGTGTGTCTACTCTGTGATTTCACTAGAAAGCCTGGTTTGCATAAACACCAATAAGTATCTTTTAATGTTATGACTGGGCTTGCAATTAACACTTGCTCTCAGCCAAATTTTGTAAATGACTAACATGTTTATAATTTCTAAATAAAAAATAAACATTTTAGCATGTATCAAACCTAAGCGCAATCAGGTTTTAGGTGCAAATAAAAAAATACTGGCTTCTGAAATTATGACCAAATTGCCACTATGTAAAGATTATGAAAAAGTTAGCCGATTATACATGTTTGAGTCGACTCAGATCTCGAACCACAGACGGCAGGAGACACTGAACCACCTCAAATCCGTTTATTACAGGATGTTACCGTCTTGATGACACAGAGAAAAAAAATCACGTACCGGTTGCGGAGTTGACGTTGGTCCAGACAGTGTGGGGACAGCAGTGTCCGTTTCCAATAGTTTCTTTGTGAAACCAGCACTGGATTGTGTCGGATTGATAAAACAGTCAGCGCTGAACAGACAAGCAAATTTTGACTAAAATCCTGCATCCTCCCGGGAAAAATTGACATCAGCCAAAGGTCTCTAACGTGTGTTTCTTTTGGAAGACGAGTCTCCTTGCATCCGTCTGTGGCGCAGCAACGTTTCTTCGGCATGTAGCTAACTTGTTAGCTTGTTACCTGGGGAGTGGAGGCGGGCTGGCTAGCTCCTTCCTGCCTCTTTATGACATCATAAAGAGGCAGAAGAGCAATCCGCTCGTTTTACAGGGAGAGTTTCAAAGAACGGGCTGTGTGCACTTCTCTGTTTATCACAGGTTTAATGCATGGTACAGTATTTATGTCAGGGTCCAACATTTACGGTTGCCCGAATGCCTGGGGCAAGTAAAAATAGACGGAGGGCAAGTAGAACCTGTTCAAAATTGCCTGGGGGGGCAGGTGACTATTACCCCTTTTCCACCAGGGCTGGTTCGGAGCCGGTGCCTGACTTAGCACCAGTTTTTTGGTTTTCCACAGCCCCCACCAGGTGTTTTTTGGTGGAAAAGGGGCAAATGTTTCTCTTCCTTTTCGTGTTTTTCCTCTCTATTGGGCTCTGTTCTGAGGAGCCAGTTGCATTTTTTTTTTTTAACCGCAATGTGCTGCTGCTTTCATTGGCTGAGCGTCTCTGCTGAGTGCAGATGTCAGACGTAACGTTCATTCGGCACTGACTGTCATGGCGGAGCACACACAACATACAGCAAAGTTAGCCTACGAGAGTGAAAAACGGCATGTAACTTTAACTGTCACAAGTTCACAACCTAAAAGTAAAAACTTCAGTGCTTTTGTGTGAAACACTTACCTGTTTCACTGTCAAATACACCACGTAATGAAAAGATCTGCCGTGTTATAACAGCTGAAATGAAGCACAAGCACACAGTGGAAATATTGCATTAATGCATGTTGTCGTATTTTTGTTTGTCTGCCTGCAGATACGCGAGCATGTGCACACACGCACACACACACACACACACACACACACACACACACACACTCACACAATGAGCATGAAAGTGTAACTCTTCATAACCTTGCATATATGTTGATTAGAGACTTGGTAACGCAGGTTACTTATAACAAATCAAATAAAAATACTCACCAGAACCCAGAAAAAAAACCAGAGAAACTACAGCGATCATCCCAACCAGCAGAGCAAGGTAACACAGAAGTCTACCTGTTTAAAAACGAGGCTTAGTCAGTGCTAAAAATGTGTTAGTCTTCCTTCAAAGTCAAGCCACAGTTCACAAACCAGATTACAACTGGAAAATATATCAATAGCAACAAACTTGTGTTTGCAGTACAACACTGTGCCATAGATTTAATGCATTCTTCAATTTGTGAAAACAATGCATAGTATTCAAATCACTTTACCTATGAACCAAATCAAGTTTTGCTTTTCAACACTCAAATAATACTCAATAGTACAGTAAAATATTGGCATTACATAAATTGTGATTTATACTTAAAACGAATTAATCACATATGAAAATGACTCTGTGGGTCAAAGTACAATAAATAGGAACTCTGACCATCACATACATGTGATTTTTTTCATTCTTTACTTTTTTAAATGCACCTAAAACCTAAAACTAAATATGTCCATAAAATATCTTGATCTACTCCCTCTTCGTGTTTCTTTGTATAAAATTATTGTGTTTCCACCTTCTGATTTTTTCCATGTCCTGTTGTTAGTTTTTCCCCAGAGACAGACCAAGGCAGGTGAAAAACTCATCTTAACATGTTTTTATTTCAATGCTTTAGTTGGAAACACTTACCTGTTTCACTGGCAATTCTGCAACATAATGACAACATCTTTTGTCTCATAACAGCTGAAATGAAGCACAAGAACACAGTGGAAATATTGCATTACGGTAATGCATGTTGTCATGTTTTAGTTTGTCTACCAGCAGATATGCGCACACACAAATACACAGATGGGCACACGCACACACAAACAAACACACAATAAACACCAGGAAAGTTTAACCCTTCATAACCTTGCATAGGTGTTCATTAGGAACTAGGGATGGGCATTTTCAGTGGTTTCAATATTTGAGTACTCGAATTACATTATGAACGAGTAATCAATTACTTGCGAATTATATATTTTACCGTAAAAAAATAATTACGGGAGGTCTGGACTTAACATCAGTTCCGCTAGTGTTTCCAGTCGGACACGGACATCGCCGACATGGCCCATTGTTTATTAAGAAGCAGGTTCTGGCTGTCAGAGAACATTATTACATCATAATAAACCATTTATGTGAATTAACGGCCAATACTGTAAACCAAGTGCGATTCCAAATGCATTTATTGAAAAGTTCAAATATATCTAATCTTCTCCGCTCTGGTATCATCACATCGGCCTGTGCTAACAGGGCTAACAGTTAGCTGGTGTTAACAGGACTAGCAGAAGATGTGATGCGAGGCTGTCTGTTAGCCATCTCTGCTGTTTTCTCCTTGTGCTTGAAGCGCATGTGGTTAAGCATTGAGCTGGTATTTATTTAATATACAAGTTTAATGCCACATATCTTGCACTGCACGTTACTGTCGTCCTTTTTGTCAAAGTATTTCCAGACATCACTCTTCCTGGTCGCGGCTGACATGGTGCATGTGACGCCAAATGAGTTGCAGCCAGGTGCTCCAATAGTAAGACGTTACTCGAGTACTGATGTCAGCAACGAGTACTCAAGTAATTGTGCCCATCCCTATTAGGAACTTGGAACGAAAAGAACACAGCTTACTTACAACAAATCAAATACAATTACTCACCCAAACCCAGTGAACAACCTAGAGGAACTGCAGCAATCACCCCAGCCAGTGGAGCAAGATCAAGCAGAAGTTTATCTGTTTGAAAACAAGGCTTCGTCAGTTCTAAAAATGTGTTAGTCTTCCTGCAAAGTCAAGCCACAATTCACAAACAAGATTACCACTGGAAAATAATTCAATACCAACAAACTTGTGTTTGCACTTCAACCATAGATTTAATGCGTTCTTCAATTTCTGAAAAAAATGCATAACATTAAAATCACCTTACTTGTGACCTAAATCAAGTTTTGCTTTTCAGTACTCAAATAATGCACTATAGTACGGTATAATATTAACATTACATGAATTGTGATTTATAGTTAAAATGAATTTCACATATGAAAATGACTCTGTGGGTCAAATTTCAAAAATACGAACTCTGACCTTCAAATACATGTGATTTTTTTTTTTATTCTTTACCATTTCAAATGCACAGAAATGCAACACAACTATTACTGGTACTGCTTTTATTGCAAAGAATTTTTATTATTATTTTTACTTGTGTATTTTCCAGTGTCATAGGAGTCATTGAGACCTGCCTGGATCATTAGAAGGTGATGGTGCTCTGCCATTGGCTGCAGAGTTTTAATTTCATTTGTTTTTTGTAATTAAATTTTTTCAAAGTTTTATATGAACAGGAGTGTAAATCAAAAGGAGAGAAATACAAAACTAAAAAAGGTGATGAAGAAATATGTAAAATACATAAAAACAAATATGCAATGTTATCATGGGAAAAAATTATGAATAAAATATGGGGAGAGAGACTGAGTGAGGAAAGAAGGATTTGACCAGAAACGACAACAAAATTTTCATTATCATTGATTCATATACAGAATTCAAACCAGGTTTTCATCTCTTTGTGAAAAGTATATATCTCTGTTTTCCAAGAAAGCATCACCTTTGTCTCTTTGCAGTCTTAAGCTGAAGGTCATCTGTTCCATGCACTGAATGTTTTTAATTATATCTTTCCATTAATGACAGTTGGAGGTTCCCTGCGAAGCCAGTGTTTTGTTATTGCCTTTTTTCTTGCCACCATGGAGCCTTTTAAAAGATATCTGTCATTTTTAGGTCATTCTAAGTCCAGTCTCCCTAGGTACATCATCCCAAAAAGACTTCAGAGCGGGGCAGCTCCAGAATATGTGTGTATGGTCCACCATGTTGTTACCTCATTCCCTCTAGCACTTGTTTGGATTTTTGCTTTGGAGTTATAAAAAATCTAACACAGTTCTTCTCAGAAAAATCCCTCCACTGCTGTGAGGTTGTAGTAGTGATCTGTAATGATTTTCCACTCTTCTGGGGTAATGACAATTCTTTTCCCCACTTTTCCTTTACCTAATTTGTGTTGCAGCCTCTTATTTCTAATATATTCCTTTATGGTTCACCAATAATCTTTATGGACAAAGTTAATTTATAAGCCCTATAAAACATTTGTGTGATGGTTGATACATTTCTTGGTATAGATCCATCCATATATAAATAATGTCAGATTTGGAGATATCTATGAAAGTCCTGTCGACAAGGTTATACCTTTCTGACATGGTTTGAAAATCTACAAATTTCTGGTTATCAACCATCAGACGAAGTGCTGTGTAGGCCTGTCGCGATATGCGATAAGTCGGTTAATTGCACGGTAAATTTAAATGAAGCCGGTAACCTTTCTGACCGCGATTAATTGCCACATTCATGCTTGTTTGTTTTCTTCGTCTCTCTCTACCAAAGAGACCAGACAACAAGAGCGTTCACTGCCATGTCTCGTTTGTCAGTGAGGTGAGCTAGTTCACTGGCGGAATGAACGGAAGGAACGCTCGTCATAGAGTGTCTTTGTCTCTGTGAGGGGGCGGGGCCATGGGCTACACACACACACACAGTGCGATCCTTGTGAGGTAGAGATGAGGCGGAGAAAAGAGCGAACAAGAACGACATGGAACTTCTTCCCAAATCAAATACAACAGCCCCTGTGTGGGAAAGTTTTGGATTCAGAGCAAATGAGAGAGGGGAGTCCAGTAACCTGGACGAGCCGGTGTGCTGCGTTTGTTTTAAAACTCTCCAAGCTAAAAGAGAGTATACGAGCAACTTAAGTGCACACCTAAAGCACAGCCAGCTCGCACGGTTTTCAGTTAAGAAAAAACAAAACAAAACAAGAAGCCAAGACGCAAAAGGGAAGTCAGTGTTTCCCACAGACCAGTTAGCAATTTGTGGTGCACAGCTTTTGTGTAATATTGGTATTAAATGCTCCCTCATTGCTTTATACCATTCTGCCGGAAAACCATCAGCCCCTGGATATTTGCAGGATTTCATCGAGGAGATCGCCCTGTCAGTTTCTTCTGCTGTTATTTCTTTTGTTAACTTATCATTATGTAGTTTGACCAAAGAGTGCAGCTCACACTGGCTCAGGAATTCTTCAGTCTAACAGGGATCAAATGGTATAGGCTGGGTGTACAGAGACTGATAAAAATGTTCAAATGCTTTTTGTATTCCCTCTCATCTATATCGTGATCCTCTTAGAAATAAGATCCCTAATTTTATAAACTGTGTTTTCAGATTGTTGCTTCCTCAGCCTCCAAGATAATAACTTAGAGGTTTTAGAGCCAGGTCATAATATCTGTTTTTTAAATCCAAGCTTTTCTCAACTTCATCACTGTAAATCTTATCCCTCTCTTGTTTAATTGGTCTCATTTGAAGGAGTAAGTGTGAGTCCTTATTTTTACTGTGTTGTACTTCAAGATATCCCTGTGCAATATCCCTTTATGGAGGTATGGTTTCTTCAGGCCCAGGGTGTGTAGCCCAGTCCGGGAAACACCCCTGGGATGAGGAGAATTAATTACCTCCTATTTGTGCAATAACCCCCTCCCCGCCCGCCCAGCAGCTACGTATGGACAATACATTTCTGTGCAATCTTCCACTGTTAACACTGTTTAGTCAGTTGTTTTCTTTTCCTGTTGTTTACATTCTGTTCTTATTGCACTCGTTATTATTTACACTGGTTATTCAGTTGTTTACGCTGCTCAGTCCGTTGTTTACATTCTGTTTTTATCTAGTTATTCTCAATTGCACTCATTATTATTTATACTGGTTATTCAGTTGTTTACACTGTTTAGTCTGTTGTTGTACATTCTGTTTTATCTAGCTATTCTAAATTGCACTCATTACTATTTAGCTCCTGTTTTTTAGCACTAGTTATATAGACCATATCATACCAGTTATATAGACTATATTTATGTATAATATTTATATTTATATATACCTAAACGGTCCCACAATTCCATCTCTGCTGTAATCCGGAAGCCAAGCAACGACATTTCGTTGCCAAAATCTCACTGCTGTGTTTTTTTGTGCAATGACAATAAAAGAAGTCTAAGTCTAAGTCTAAGATCCAGAAGCTGTTTTTGTAGGTCTGATAGTTTTTGAGCTTTCATCTTTCCAGCACATGCAGTTTCTGAAATAATTTTTCCTCACACGACAGCTTTGGCTGCATCCCATAGTATTACAAGGTTTACATTTCATTTACATTTACATTTCATGTAATTCATTCCTTAAACCCACTGTTATTCAGTACACTTATATGTAGCTTCCATGTTGTTGATTTTGGTCTGCTATCTAAATGTAATTTTAAATAAATAGTTGAGTGGTCTGATTTCTTTCGAGCTTATCTCACATTCATTTAGCCTGTGCCTTTCAGATTTTTGCATAGTAAACATAATCAGTTCTTGAAACATGACTATTTGAAAAAAAAGGTGTACTGTCTATCCAGACAGTGAAAATCTCTCCAGACATCAATCAAACTTAGATCCTGAATTCGATTTTTAACCCATCTTTCTGTGGTGGTGATTTTCCTGTTTTGATTAGTTGTATCAAGACTTGCTTGTGAGTTTTATTGCAGACGTGAGGGACGCAACAACAACCAAATGCTGCTGGTGAAAAGACCAAGGCAGGTGAAAAACTCATGTTAACACATTTTTATTTCAAAGCTTTTGTTGGAAACACTTACTTGTTTCACTGTCTAATCCGCTAAGGAATGAAAAGATCTTTCCTGCTGTAACAGCTGAAATGAAGCACAAGCAAACAGTGGAAATATTGCATTAATGCATGTTGTCATATTTTTATTTGTCTGCCTGCAGCTTCACACACACACATGCACACACGCACGCACGCACACACACACACACAATGAACATGAAAGTGCAACTCTTCATAACCTTGCAAATGTGTTGATTAGGAAAGTGTAAAAAATGGAACGCATGTTACTTACAACAAATCAAATACAAAATACTCACCCAAACCAAGTGAACAGAACAGAGGAACTGCAGCCATCACCCCAACCAGCACAGTAACATAAAGCAGAAGTCTGCCTGTTTAAAAACAAGGCTTAGTCAGTGCTAAAAATGTGTTAGTCTTCCTTCAAAGTCAAGCCACAGTTCACAAACCAGATTACCACTGGAAAATAATTCAATACCAACAAACTTGTGTTTGCAGTGCAACACTGTGCCATAGATTTAATGCATTCTTCAGTTTATGAAGACAATGCATAACATTGAAATCACCTTACTTATGAACCAAGTCAAGTTTTGCTTTTCAACACTCAAATAATACACAATAGTATGGTAAAATACTAACATTACATAAATTGTGATTTATACTTAAAATGAATTACCGTATTTCACCAATTAATCGCCGGGCCGCAAACAGCTGCCTGGTTCTTTTAAAAACCTGGGGTCTGCAACCATTTTGCGTATTAAACGCCCACCCGAATAACCGCTGGGGCGATTATTTGCATTATACTGAGGTAAACCCAAAATAAGGCTATTCACCTTATTTTTGCAGAAGTAAACAGTTAGCCGCACAGTAACTGTGCGGCACTTCCATTTTCTGTCAAAATAAGAGAGCTAGCTAATGTTAGAAAAAAGGGTGTACCGTAATCTTAAATCGACTGACTAATTCTTATTTTGACAGAAAACGGAAGTGTCAGAGGGAACGACTCACAGCGCGATCGATTTGCACTATGTTTATATGTAAAGATATGTATACCTTATGCCTTACAGTACTTTTGTACTAAAAAATATGTTGGACAGTCATCACAATAATGGCCGGGTGCAGGTCTGTGTAAAAATAAATAAAGGCCTGCAGCGAATAGCCACCTGGTTCTTTTAAACGCCTGGGGTCCAAGTTGATTTTGCGTATTAAACGCCCGGGCGATTAATTGGGGAAATACGGTAATCACATATGAAAATGACTCTGCGAGTCAAAGTTCAATAAATAGGAACTCTGACCTTCACATACATGTGATTTTTTTTTATTCGTTTCAAATGCACAGAAATGCAACAGAACTATTATTGGTACTCCTTTTATTGCTAGGAACTAGGGCCCGACCAAGTTATCGTATGGCACGCTGAATGATATCGGTCAGCGCCCAATGGTAGGTTTAGAACTAGTTTGTGAAATAAACAATAACTCAATAAGTTTCCCATTCCCCATGACGTGCCTTGTTGTGTCTGTCACGCTTGACTGATATGTTAGCAACCTAAAGTTAGGCTAACCTAGCTTAAATATTACCTTGCTGAACACTTTGACCGTGGGGTTGACAAAATATCAGACACCTCAATATGATGCTCCTCACACCAACACCCACTACCACCTCAATAATAACCATAAAAATTAATTATCAGCTTTCTTACAGTCAACAACATTTTAAAAGTAATAGGTTTAGTCTAATGAAGTGGACAGGAGTGTACACGCCATATTCATGTGAACACAAGTAAGACAAATGCTTAATGTCTGAGTTTCAAAATGGCCCACGTAACTAGACAGATTTGTAACATTATTTTTTAAGTAATGCATATTATGGCAAAAGATGGTGGACGTAGTATGGTTTGGGACTTCTTCACCAAGGATGTCACTGGTGAAGCAGTCTGTAATATTTATGCAGCTTCTGTAAGCCAGGGATCAAGCAAGCAAAAAGCAAAAAACACAACCAACCTATGGTGGCACCTTAAAGCGAAACATGATGACACTGCCTTTTTGCATGTCATATTTTTGATTTGTTTTATGTTCAAATTGTTCATATGCTGCTTGTTCCACACAAGATCTGATAATAAAAGTATTTGAAAATAGTAAGATGTTCTCCCTTAAATTTTTATCTTTGTAACAAGTGTTTGGAACTATTTTAAGCCATCAAAAGCAGGTATTTTGTAGTTTTTTTAATTGAAAAATGTAAAAATTTAATCGGCCGATATATCGGATATTGGAATTTTTTATTCCCTAATATCGGAATTGGCATCGGCCCCAAAAAATCCATATCGGTCAGGCCCTACTAGGAACATTTTTAAAAATATATTTTCTTGTGTATTTTCCAGTGTCACAGAAGCCGTGGAGACTTGCCTGGATCATTAGAAGGTGATGGTGCTCTGCCATTGGCTACAGAGTTTTAGTTTCATTTTAAGGTCAGAATGGATAGGAATTAGCATGAAACACCTGCAGGCTGATCCCTGTCTCACCTCTGTTCATGAGTTTTATTTCAGACGTGAGGGACGCAACAACAACCAAATGCTGCTGGTGTCTGTGGGAACTGGCCTTTTACTTCAGCTGCTAAATTCCTACTGTTTTACTTCAATTCCATTCTAAAAACCACCGGGTACAAACTGGGAATCTGGCTGCCACTGTGGAAACTGAATGAAAACAATTTTCCTGCAGGTCAGTGTTGAGTCCTAATGACAACCTGGAGCTGCTGTTTGAAGCTGAAGGTGTGGTGGTGAATGCAGGAGTGTGCTCAGTCACTTTACAGCATTGTCAGTATCATGTTGATGCTGAGGTGAATGGCTGACTATAGAATCAACATCTGTAACAAGTAAGTAACATCTGTAAACCCTTACATGTCAGTCAGTTCATTCCCACACAACGCATGCAGTTTCCTTTAAAGAGGGAGTCAACAGCAGCAGAAAACTTGATCTTTTACATGTCCTGTTTTTCCCCAGACACAGAGACCAAGACAGGTTAAAAAATGCTTTTGTGAGAAACACTTACCTGTTTCACTGTCATTTCTGCTGTTTAATAAAAAGATCTTTCGTGTTATAAAAGCTGAAAAGAAGCACAATCACACAGTAGAAATATTGCATTAATGCATGTTGTCATGTTTTTGTTTGTCTGCCAGCAGATACGCGTGCGCGCGCACACACACACACACACACACACACACACACGGACAATGAACACCAGGGAAGTGTAACTCTTCATAACCTTGCATATGTGTTGATTAGGAACTTGGATCAAAAGGAGCTCAGGTGACTTATAACAAATCAAAAATAATAATAATAATAATAATAATAATAATACTCACCAAGAAAACAACCCACAGGAACTGCAGCCACCACCCCAACCACCACAGTAATGTAAAGCTGCTGTTTATCTGTTTAAAAACAAGGCTTAGTCAGTGCTAAAAATGTGTTAGTCTTCCTTCAAAGTCAAGTCACATTTCACAAACCAGATTACTACTGGAAAATAGATCAATACCACCAAACAGCTAATCCTACATGTGTGTGCTGACAAAATGTTACACTTTTATTCATTTTACTGTGCAGAGTAAACTACAGACCTTCGTAGAATAAATTCTTCCATGGTTCACTCTCTTCCTCACTAACTGGGTTCTTCATTTGGCAGAAGAAATTTTCAACATGGTCGTCATCCTCGGTGATGTTCATCAGTTTACTTGACTCAGTCCAGTCTCCTGTATCTCGCCTCCAGCTGTAGGTGATTGGTTCAGCCTCTGGGATCCCTCCATTACAGCTCAGAGCGCAGGGCGGTGAGGAAGGAGAACAAGACAGTGGCTCCAGTGCCACCGTGGGCTTTGAGACTTTCTCTGTTGGTGGAGAAAACAAATTTCCTTCTTTAGTCTCTCTCACAGAAGTACCAATGACTTGGAAACCTCACATACTGTATAAATCATCTAAAATAGCTACAAGTGTTGGCATTATCGGTAAAATCAGACCCTGATAAACAACAGAACTAGTGTTAATTTTTATTACACAGTGATATACCCTTTTATTAGCTATAGTAACATTGCGTACCCACAGGACAAAACGTCTGACATTTTACCATTTATAAAAGAGATGAGAATCGTGAGCCATGCGGGCTGCATGAAGATCATTCAGCTCCTTCTCTCTCTGCTCCACTTGGAACTCTGAATATTTATCAGGCCAACTCTACAAACTGCTACAAACGCCTGGGTCTGTTGTAAACATATGGTACCCTCCATTATTCAGCACTACTTCAATCCATCATTTTAACAACAGGTGTTGGGCTTAAACCCCCAATGTTTTAATGCCAGCACTTTTTTTCTTTCTTTTTTTTGTTGTTGCTGTTTTGTTTTTCTGGAAGTAGTAGGATTTTGAATGTAGCAGAGTTGGAGTTTCAGTGAGGCGAAGAAGTAATAAAATGTTTCATGAAATAGGAACATAAGTGCTCCTGGTTAACTACTTTCAAATGAATGGTGGCCATATTTAGATGCTGCACCCTGTACGTCCATGCTCCTGGCCCGCACAGTAGCCTCAAAATGTACAGAGTGATGAAAAGCAAACTTCTTAAAGGCCCCATGGTGTACACATTTCCAGGGTTTTATTTTAACTGCTGATATCCATAGCATGATGTATTTGTGGTTTTGAGTACCTGTGGTCTGATAAATATAGTTTTACAGCTACTCTCTCTTGCCTTTATCCCGATTCGTTTAGCCAATCAGAAGAGAGAATCAGCCCCTCTCCACTGATTGGCTGACTGTTTTCTGAGTGACATATGGTCAGGCCAATCAACCGACGTCACTGCGCAATGCATTCTGGGACGTAAACAATAGCGTGCCGCCATATTGAGCGAGAGAAAAACAGAGCCAACGAGATACAGTAACTATTTGAAAACTTGTTGAAAGCGAGTTATCATCTTATGTAAGACTGTCATGGCTACCGCCGAGTGTGATGTTATACAACCGTACGTACTTGAGCCCGACTCCGATCCCGAACCACAGACGAAGCCGGCATTGTATTGCTATGGTGATGGCAGCACGCATGGACACAGCGGCCCCTCCAGGGATCAGTGAGAGTGAATGTTTTAAATGTTTTGCTTAACACAGACGCTCAGGTTGCATAACCTACAGCCGAGAGACTTTACTAAACATCAGGGTAAAGCATGCTGCAAGAACTGAGGCACTCTGCTTTGACGTGGACACACTACGCCAGCACGGGATTTTACCTGCGTCTACACCGGCAGCCACCAGGGAGAGGAGGAGGCGCAAGCAGTGCGTACGTAAACAAAGGAGGGGGAAGAGAGCCGGTGTTACGGATTAACTGGTTTCTGTGTTAACTGGTGACCTTTGTTTGTAAACGTCGGGCGTTTCTCGTGGCAACAGCAGATGTTCTAATCATGGCGAGGGGACGCAGCTGACCTCGCGAATGTCTGAATGACTATTATTAAATCTCTCATAATTTTCTAGACTTGGCTAACTATCTGCTCAACTTAGCTTGTTGGTGGTTCATGTGGTTTAGTGAAACGGTGGGATCAGAAATCTACTCCATATTTTGCTTTATTTTCTTCAAAATAAAAAAAATATCCACCCAGGGTTCGATACTGAGCGTGAAACCTAAAAGAAATATTGCAAGTCAATTAATTGGACCACTAGGCTAGCGTACCTCTTGTAGGGTAGGTCTGACAATATAGCACATGTCAGGCAATAAAAACCACACAGCCTCCCTCCAGGCCTTGTATACTTCTGCCAGATTAACTTGTGACCGCTGTTACTGCGACGATAACAGCCACACACACACACACACACACACACACACACACACACACACACTTTGTAGTGCCTCTCAAGACTAGACTGTAGCGACTACAATGAATTTGACACAGAGCAACATGCATACAGCTGGCCCTGAAGTTTACAATACAAACAGATTCCCCAGTGGATTCAACAACTGCATCCAACGCTACATTATAAAAAGGGCAGCATCAAATTTTATCATGAAGGCTGAAGTTACACCACTGTGTCTTGTAGGCAGTAATTTCGCCCAGGGCGGCAACATGGGCAGAACCGCCACTGCATACCTGGGTAGAATACATTCTTCCATGGTTCACTCTCTTCCTCACTAACTGGGTTCTTCATTTGGCAGAAGAAATTTTCAACATGGTTGTCATTCTTGGTGATGTTCATCAGTTTACTCGACTCAGTCCAGTCTCCCAAATCTGGCCTCCAACTGTAGGTGATTGGTTCAGCCTCTTGGATCCCTCCATTGCAGCTCAGTTTGCAAAGAGATGAGGTGGAGGAACAAAACAGTGGCTCAACTCTCACCGTGGGCTTTGGGACTTTCTCTGTTGGTGGAGAAAACAGATTTCCTTCTTCTTTAGTCTCTCTCACAGACGTACAGTAACTTGGAAACCTCACATACTGTATAAATCTACAGCTACAAGACAACAAAACTTTAAAATTGTATTACTCTGTGGTGTATTTATTTTATTAGCTATAATAACACTGCTCACCTCATGGAGATAAAGACGTTGCAGCGCAAGTGCAGAAACAGCGCTGTGTGATTTGTGTATGTATGTAAGTGTGTGTGTGTGTGTGTGTGTGTGCGCGCGCGTGTGTGTGTGCGCATGTGTGGAAGTAACCCTAAACCGTTGATGATATCCCACTTAAGTTTCAGCCAACTGGATTAAATTATCACTTGGAACGCACAAGTTGCATTGTAATTACAGAACTTGAATGGAGTAGAGCGGTCATGGGACTGTTTCTGTGGGAATTTGGTTGGTAAAAATCCTACCTAACAAAATAATAACTAATAAAACTAATAACGAACTAAAATGCCTTACACTAATCTATAAACTATCCTTAGCCTAATAACGATATGAACATTGTCAGTCACATAGCTGGACCTTTCTTCAACACAGTAAAGAACAAGAACACACATGACTAAAATACTAAACACTTACTGATCACAATAACCTTGTATGTCTCACTCTGGAGTTGGCCATTTAACTCCAAAGAATACACTCCACTGTAGATAAAAGTCAAATCGTTGATCTCCAAACGAGCAGTTTTTCTATCCAGGGTTGTGTGGCCCTGAAATGCTCCGTAGTACTCCACACTACCTAATTTCTCAACCCATTCCACCACCATGTTGCGATTATGTTTCCACAGGATGCTTCTCAGGGGCTTAAACTCAGCAGGAATGGGTGACTCCAATATGAGTTTACCTCCATCTGCAAGGTACACTTGTTTCTCTGCACCTGCAAAGAGAGAGCAGTTTGTCAATCCAGATGAAAATGAGCACGCAACACTTTTCAAATGGCAGGCTTTCAGTTTTCCACATTACTTTTGGTGAAAAAAGTTCTAGGCTGGGTGGTTGCTAAGAAAAAAAAAATATTAAAAAAAAAAACATTACATTAAAAGCCTTTTTTATATAAGTAGTTAGATTTTGATAGGAAGACAAGAAAATAAAAACATGTAATTTTTTGGGCAATTATTGTAAAATGGTGCATATTATGGCCTCAAACATTGGGCAGCAAGGTGACTGATGTTGAAGGGGGTTATTATAGATCAGGGTTTCCCAACTGTTTCCATGCTGGGATCCACATGTAGGGGTATTATTTGTCCCGAGACCCACCGCTTACTTTAAATAATAATAAAGCTGTTAAAAGTAGTTACACTATCACCCACATCAGTCATGACGGTGAAATCTACATTTGTCTTACATTCAGGACATTGTCTTAAATTCAGTGTGAGGCCTCTATCAAATGTTGGATTATATTTGGTTATTACAGGTCATTTAAAATGATTCATGTGAAAAGCATCAGTACGGACATATTTTGCTTTAAGCCTGAATATACATGCATATATAAAAACACCACTTCTCTGTTCATAAACAATGCATAGCAGCAGCATCTCTGTTGCCTACCATGTTATAATATAGTTGGTTATGCAGGCCTTGGAATTACAAACAGTGTGGACTTTATGACAACTGAGTGCTCAATTCATGTTTCACTGGACTACTTTAAAAATGAAAGGATTCTTATTATGGATTAAAATTGGCAGTGTGCATAAAAACCCACAAGAGTGCAATGCTGCCTAACACTGCCTCTGGTATAATTAAGCACTCACTTTGACAATTATTCAAGTGGCTGAGCTCCTTTAGTACAAAATTCTGTGCAGTTGCTGCCTGTTCGAAGGATGTGCAGTCGTGTGTACTTCTAGTATCTTGTATTTCACCAACTGAATTCTGATTAATTCTCCACCTTATTCTCTTTTTCAAATTTGTAAGGCACATATTTTTCTATTTTGTATTTCTTTCTATTTTCTTATAATTTAATTCTTCTCTTGAGAATCGAGCAACTGCAACTGACCCAGTTTCCCCTCAGGGGATCAGTAAAGTATTCTTGATTTCTGATTATTTAAATGTTTTTTCTCAAACTATTTCTCACCTTGCTTTTCCCTTTACTCATGAAAATAAACATTAACATAAAGCCATTTGTATCATATATGATACACGTTATCAAATAACACATTCCGTTTTCAGTTTAATCAATACTTGACCAAAATACTGTTGTATACCTTTGGACACTTCCCCTGTTCACCCTGGACCATACCATTGGCACTTCAAGTACTGTCATATATGATACAACCGAAAAACCATATGTAATCACATTTTTTTTTTTTTTTTTTTTTTTTTTACATTTTGTTATAGGACTAAATAAAGGGTTCAGTTTCAAAAAACTGGAATTTTCTGCCAATTCTTTTATAGTTCAGGCTTTATAGGGTTAAGAGAGAGACTGTGAGTATTTATGGACAAGACGCAGTGGTGTAACTTCACTGATTATTTAATAATCCAAAACGCCAACAGCGGTCTAACAACTTATTTCAGGAGCTCAAAGTTTAATTCTGTTTCCCCTGGAGAGTTTCCTCTGTTGTGTCAAGTTTTGAACTACAGTTTTTAACACTTACCACAATGTCTAACTCAGCATTGTGTGTGTGTGTGTGTGTGTGTGTGTGTGTGTGTGTGTGTGTGTGTGTGTGTGTGTGTGTGTGTGTGTGTGTGTGTGCTACAGAGCCTCTTGGCTTTCATTTATAACAGAAAAGAGCAGACACAGTCTGTGTGAGCAGAGTGTCTCAGATGCAGCTCGGGCCTCGTTGCACTGCAGGGGTTTTGACGTGGAGCTGATTTTCTCTGCATTAAGTCACTTGGTTCTCAGCAAAATAGCTGAGGGTGCATCAAATTAACATGGTGAAATTTTAATTCCAAAATATCAATTTGGCTGGCATTGCATTTTGTTCCTATTCATGTACAAATGACTTTTGCAAAGTTTTGTGGAAATCCATTGAGAGTTAGGGGTACCAGCTAACACGTGAACTTCTGTGAAATGTCAAAAAATGTGCATTTTTTAGTCTATTTGCCAAATGGTTGACCCAGAAAGGTTAAATAAGGTGAACTTTTATACAGAAACATGTTCTATAGGGTAACTCAAGCAAAATTAGTTTGTTTGCCCTTTGGATAACTTTGGGAATTTCTTAGAATTCACCTTTCAAGATTCTTCATTTACGACAGCTTATAGACAAATGACGTGGCCTGTGGACCTGCCGTGTGCGTTGGATCCACACCAACATTTTAGGGTTTCTAGGTTGGCCAATGCTTCACACCTGTATCATGTTTGTTCAAAATCTGTTTTATAGGTTGTGTAATTCTGGTCCAAACAATGACTGGAGATCAGTCATTGTTTGCTGTGACCAAATACACAGCAGCAGACATGTCAGATCCACGCCAAAATTTTATGGGTGCTAAGTTGAATGATGCTTCACCTTTTTCTTTATGTTTGTGCAGCAGAGATGGACGTCAGACACAAATATAACGTTTAACTGACTTTACTGTTACACACAAGGGGCAATAGTGAGACACTTAAAAGAACAAACCCTAGTGGAAACTCACACAACCTCGTGATAAGAACTGACAAAACGTAAATGCTCAGTCTGTGCCAGAGTCCGCCCCACTGAGCAACATCACCAGGGAGGGAGAGGGAATGGAAATGGAACCTTGAACCTAGCTGGTGCATCCCACCCGAAATGTCTCCAGCTAGTCTGGCTGGGACCAGTTGGTTAGGGTTGCCAGCCGTCCCTTGAAATACGGAATCATCCCATATTTGGCAACCAAAACACACGTCCCGTATTGAACCAATAAGGGACGTACTTTGTCCCTTATTTTTGAGAGTCTGCCCCTTCTCCCGCTGTTTGACCAATGAGCGGAGCTCATTCACACGCACACTCACATCAGTGAGTGTGCACTCTGTTCATTGGTGAATGAATCCAATAGGAGGGAATAATAATTAATAGCGTGCGGCCCAAACTGCGTGCTGTGTGAAAGACCCTTAAACGAATAATGAATAATTACAGTGTTACAGTCAGTGCATTATCACTGTTAACATTTTGTGATTGAAGCCTGTTTATTTTGTAATTTTCCAAAGAAGTGTGATATGGCCTCATTTCAGTATTAACCTCTGAACAAACTAGGACAGACTTTTTTTTTTTCTTTTCTGTGTGAAAGTTGGCAACCCTACAGTTGGTGAGGACAGCATCTTAGCTGGATCCTGGGGTTTGTTGTGTTGTACAGTGCCTGAGAATGAAAAGGATACAAGGACAAGGATAGGGTTTACAATCATATCTTAGCATACCTAATATCACTCAATTATGGGGTGCCGAATGTAAAAATTCGATCACCATTTTATAGACAACATATTTAGAACATTTAGCTCACTTTCCTCACATTTAGCTCATTTTTCTTTCATTTTTCTTTCATTTGAGACAAAAATTCATGTAAAACAGCATGTTCTATAATTGTTAAAAAAATGTGTACACATGAAAAATAAATATAAATATAAATGTTAAATGTAAATCTAAATGTTAAATGTAAATGTTAAATGTAAATCTAAATGTTAAATCTAAATGTAAATGTTAAATGTAAATCTAAATGTTTAATATAAATGTAAATGTTAAATGTAAATGTAAATGTAAATGTAAATGTAAATGTAAATGTTAAATGTAAATCTAAATGTTAAATCTAAATCTAAATATTAAATGTAAATGTAAATGTTAAATCAGTCGCCAAGTGTAAAGCTAAATATTTAGAAATTATGCAAATTGGGCAGGTCAGCGCCTGTCGTCCACGCCCCTGGTAGTAGCCTCAGATCATGTGGCCCCGCCCACACCACCGACTGCGGCTCAGTGGGTGAGGCGAGGTGTAGAGGCAGAGACATGGCGTTTCCAACAGAGGAGCTCGAGAGGGCCGTTGTGGCCGGTGTGCGGGCTGCACTTCAGGGAATAATTCCACGGGTGCAGTCCACACAACAAACGGTAAGTGAAGCAGTTGAATTTTAACTTATTAACTAATTCAGGACGGAGTTCCTGTTAACTTAGTTAGCCAGCCGACAAGCTAACGTCACCGTTTGTCAGTGTGACTTGGATGCTAGCAAAGGTTATGTGATCCACAGTAAAGATTAGCTCTAGCTATGTTTGAAAAACGTAACCCTAGTTAACCACAACTTACTGGTTACCAGTAGCAACAGTGACCATGTTTCATGTCTCTCTTTTTCAAGACCCTTTTTTGGAAAAATACTTTTTATATGGACAGTAGCGGTTTTAGGCACAGCGAAGCGGGAAGCCGCCCAGGGCGGCATTTTTTCATGTCACGTGGGGGGCGGCAGGAGCGGGAAAAAAATCATCAGCGCTGCAAAGCAGTTTATATTACCATATTCATCCGAATATAAGGCGATTTTTTCCATTGAAAATGGCCTGAAAAAACGCCCTCGTCTAATATTGGGGGTCTAAGCAAATACACATGTATTGTTGCATATGTAAACCAGTAGATAGGCTCGCCTGATGCCGTGCAAATGGCTGCATTGCACAGTCAATAATCAACCATGTTGTCAGTGTCATTGTCCGTTGTGCTGCTGCAGCCGCGTATGAACAAAAGTTGATTTATAATGAAAGGTATATATGGCAGTATGTGTGCGCCGCTAACCTGTCAGATCCGGCAGACCAGACCGGGTGGGCGCGGCACCGGTCGGCATCAGACAGGTGCCGCGGCCGGCCCGCCTGATGCCGACCGATGACGCGGCCAGCCCGCCTGATGCCAACCGGTTTAAGGTATTTGTGCAGGTGCCGGCGCCCCTGCTTGGTAGCGGCCGTTACCACCTGGGAAGTTCTTGCTGTGGGGTTGGGGGTGGGTTGGGGGGGAGTGTGTGTGTGTGTGTGTGTGTGTGTGTGTGTAGACATAGAAAGAGGCTAGATTGGCTACTCCCCCTTTTTTCACGGCAGACTTGGCGGCCATCTTGAAGCGGTCGACCGCCCAAACACAGAGTGGGACTCGGTCACAATAATAAAGCTTGTCGATGGAAAATGCCTCAACATTGTGCAGCCTGTGATTGTAAAAAACCAATGTACTGCAGGGAATCACCTTTCACATGTAAGACACATGTTTAGTTTAATTTGGTCATTATAACTTACCCATTATTACTTACCAGGGACCACCTGAGCCCCCCCAAAAGCTAGGGAAAACCCTGTACTCAGTGTGCATTTTAAACAAATTCCCTCAAGCCATTCCCACAGCATAGACTGTTTAATGTATATGTTAATGCTTGACTTTCTACTGAGCCATTGCACTCATTATTATTTAGCTCTTGTTTTTTTACGGACTAGTTATATAGATTATATTTTAATTATTTAAACTGCCCCACAATTCCATCTCTTTTGTAATCCGGAAGCCTAGCAATTACATTTCGTTGCAAAAAAAAAAAAAAAAAAACTCACTGCTTTTTTTTTTTTTTTTTTTTTGTGCAATGACAATAAAGAAAGTCTAAGTCTATTTGAATACTAATGTGTGTGTGATCCTTGGTGGTCTGGCAGAGTGTTCACAGGTACAATAACGACATGAGAACCTCAGATGAAGAACCATATTTTTTTCACATTTTTAGATCACATTTCACATTAATGTGTATATATTTACCATGAATTTGATTATATCAGAAAGAAAATGATCAAATGAGGCCCTCTGACAAAGAACCATATATGCATGCTTTCACATTTTAGATAATCATCAATATTTCCACATTTTAGATAATCATCAACATTACACTATTTAGACTAATATGCCTATCACATTAATGTGCATATATTTACCTTGAAAATTGATAATGTGTCCTTATTAATCCTGTCTACCTACAATGTCAGGAACACAGGCTTTTCAGCCACATCTGACATTTAAAATATGGGCCTTTTTTCAGGTTTCCACACCACAGATACCTCTGGCAGGGCCCCCACATACTTCAAATTTTGCCACTACCACCACGTCACTAAGATCGGTAAGTAAAGCTGTCAAATGTGGCTAAATAAGGTAACTTACACACTGGAAACGAGGACAGGTTGATATATTGTGTGCAAATCAGGAGAGCTGTTTGCAAATGGAATTAACCCTTGGATTACTTAGATTTTCAGCATTGGTCATACTAAGTTTATGTAAGCAGTGATTTTTTGATTTAGATTTTTTTGTTTGTTTGTTTGTTTTTTACCTTGGATGGCATAGGTTTACATTCTATGTGATACAAAAGCCTCCACAAGACTAAATTGCAGCCTATAGGTCTGTAACAGGACTGCTATCAGTTTATCCATTAAGAAAAATGTCTTTGTGTGCTTATTTTCAATAGGTACCTCTGCCATCCACAACTCGTGCTCGACGGGGATACTTGAACAGAAGGCATATCAAAACATACACATATGTTTGCCTTTTTCACGGGACAACAGTGTTTTTGTCATACCCAGAGGGGACACTAGAACAAGGTTAGCCCAGGCTGGCCTTGTTGGTAAAATTTCATTTACCACCGAATGGTCTGAAGACCAACTAAAAAATGAAATTACAGCGATCTTCAGAGGACCTTTCGGGTTATCGGAGCATCAGATGCTCCCATTTAATTATTTGAGCACCATCAAGGGGTCCAAGAAACTAATGATACCGAGGGTCACCTCCAATTTCCCATGGGGTGGCAAGGAAGTTGCCTCTGTCTGTTCGAACACTTGTCTCTACATCCTCTCAGAAATAGATCTTCCAACACAGGTGAGCATGTTGCATAATATGGTGTAGAACACAGCAAGACACATTAGTGTACAGCTTTGCAGCCCTATATTTCCTCAGAACGTGGATAGTAACTCCTGGACTCACAGTCCACCACTGCACACAGGATAGAACACACCTACAGTTAGGTCCTTAAGTATTTGGACAGTGATAATTTTTTTTCTAATTTTGGCTCTGTACAAGACTTTCAGCTTTTATCCAAGGGGTTGGATAAAATATGGTATAAGATGTCAGGAATTGCAAGCATTTTTATACATAGTCGACCTTACCTTAAGGGGCTCAAAAGTAACTGTAATAATTATGAATAAAATGTTCTTTTTTAATACTTTGTCCAGAGTCCTGTGCAGGTGGAGCTGTCTGATGACAGTGATTTTGAAAGCCCAGCTCCACAACGAAGGAGAGGTGTGTACTAACTTTAAAAAAAACAAAGAAAAAACCAAAACATTTCTAACACCCTTCATCTATATGAAGATCACTGCCTCTTGTTGTTAATTGCTGATTTTAATAAGGTGATGAATCTGTGACTGATGGTTGTTTTTAAGAATTGGGAATGATTAGTGTAATCTGGGACGCTGAGTAATGTGAGACGCTAAGCTCCAGTGCATTTATCTCTTTTTCTACAACATTAAAGTGAACATGATTGGTGTTGAATTCAAGCAGGGATGTCATGTGATAGAAATCATGTGACTGTGGTTATGATGTCATGAATGGGGGCAGGAAAACAGTCACATAGGAAGTACCCCTTGTGAAAGGTTTTTATTTTTCTTTAAGCATGGAAATAAATCAATAATTAATAAATATATAATATAATGCACAATATTTATTTTATTTTTCTTCAAAGGATATTACATTACATCAGTGGTCAGCAACTTTTTTGACATGGAGTGCCAGTTTGAAATTCTCTTGTCAGTGAGTGTGCCACAGTGTTAATTTCGTCAGCTATTTTTCAATTTAGTTTTAGTCTTAGTCTTGTGTCAAATGCCCTTTTAGTTTTAGTCATATTTAGTCAACTTGTATTCTTTTTTGTTTAGTCACATTTTAGTTGACGAAAAGTCTTGGCATTTTAGTCTAGTTTTAGTCGACTAAATTACAAAGTATTTTAGTCTAGTTTTAGTCAGTAGTCTTTTTTTAGTCTTTGACCTGCATCATGTTGGCTTTTTTTTAATTTAACAATATGTTAAATTATTATTTTAAAAATGTAAATTGCTTATCAAACAGACCTAACAATTCAGCTACCAATGAATGAGCAATAGTATGCATGTGATTACATAGATTGAAAAATAAGCCGAAGTGATACCTCTTCTCTGAATAGACAAGCTAAGCCAGCGTGCTGCTGTTAGCCAGTGAAAATAGAGCGGAGTGGCAACTCTTTGTTTTGTTACACAATCTATGTCAGTGCGCTGCTGTTTTAACTTTGTTCTCACAGCCATAGATATCTATAATAAAGGCTAGATGTCTTTCGGCGGAGTCTGTAACGTCATCACCGGGCGGCCATCTTACCACAGGCAAGCTCTCTGGCAGAATCTATGGTAACAGACGGAAGGTGAGCGATCTGCACAAACATAAATACTCTTATCTCGCTGAAATCTTGACGGATTTACAAACGGTTTGGTTTCTTACAAACGTTATTAACGTGGCTACAATTCTGAATGTTTGACCAGAAGTGTAACATAATTATTAATCAAGTGCAGTATTATAACTACACCTCTGACGTTTATAAAAAAAAACCACACCGTTTGAAAATCGGTAGAAAATTGAGCAAGTTATGGTTGTTAAAAAGTACATGCACCACTACCACACAACGTTATGGGTGAGCGAGCTGACTGTGGCAAGATGGCCGCCATGTGCGGACGTGCGACTCCATTGGCCAGCAGCGGCCACGAGACATCTAGCCTTTATTATAGATATCTATGCTCACAGCATTATGCTTCAGACAGCGCTGGTGGGTGTGTGCTCCTCAGTCACACACACACACACACACACACACACACACCAGTGTATGAAAGCCGTCTGGTGCTTTGTCTCAAAATGTTGCTTAACACTTGACGTTCGGCACACAACAGCAAGCTAACGTTATGGTTACTACATCTGAAGCGTTGGCCTCTGTGGTAAATGTGGGCGGGGCAGCAGGGCAGTGGCTGCACCTGCAAAATGCAGTGTGTGGGCGGGAGTTTGGGCTGTCACTCAAACTCACGCTGTCACTCATGAGCTGGTACCATCCTTGACGGGCGATTTTAAACGATAGGCCTACCGAGAGGGCCTTTGCCAGTGTGCCAATGATTATGCTGCGGCGTGCCAACCGTGGCACGCATGCCTGAGGTTGCCGACCCCTGCATAACATTATGATAACTATCCTTCAATCAAAGTGATTTACAATCCAAAAAGTTATTGCAGATTTTGGACTAGTGTTCACTGTGGTGGCTGGTAACGATGTCTGAAAATTGCCTTCTGATTTAATAAGAATATCTTGGTGATTTCAAAAATATGTGTTATATATTGTATATGATATATTGTATTGGCTTCATATATAAATATGGTACACAAGTCAGAATTGGAAAAAGTGTCCCACCTTACCCTAATCCACCATACTGAAAAGCTTTTCTCCATGTAGTGACACAGAGAATGGCACCATCCGCTACCCAGGGGGAACACAATGAAACGCAAGAGGATGTTCAAGCCAGTGCTGCAAGTGATGATGATGTGGAATTACGGAGAGGGCCAAATGAAGCTCCTGTTAACTTTGCAGATTTCATGTATACGTAGTCATATCTTCACATTTTTTAAAAAAAAATTTAATTTTCTGTTTTGTTACAGAATTCACCTTGTTTTATCCTCCTGTTTTCTAGCCCTATTGATGTTGATGAAGATGAAGCCATTGAGGAGGCCATCAGGCGCAGTCTTTTAAAAGAACCTGTGGAATCCTTACAGGATTCAACATATACTTATGGGTCAGTGATAAATAAGGATTGGTGTGATGAGAAACTCAAAAGTATTTAATGTTTTAAAAGCAGCATCAGGTTTGTTAAAATGTACATGTAGTATTTTTGTTGGTTTTATGTCATTTGAAAGGACATTTGCACCATTTTTTTTTTTTTTACCAAAAGTAAGACTGAATGCTCCTGAAAATGTATAATGGTGTAACCACAAAAGAAAGATAAATATTCAATATTTTATCATTTACAGTGTATTTAAGTACATTTTTAAAAGATAATTATATTATAAATAGAGCTGAAACGATTACTCGAAGTAATCGAGTACCTCGATTCTTTTTTTGCCTTTTTTTTTTTGTTGTTGTGTTGCCAAAGTGAGTTGCATTAATGCCAAATTTTATTTCATTTTGACTTTCCTATAATTTGATTATTACCGCTCACAGTAAGGCATGTCAATTTTGGCTTTCATGTCTAAATGGTAATAGCTATGATCCTTTTGTTTTGAAGGTCTGCAAGAACTTTGACCAAAGAAGAAATCATAGGAATAGTCAGGGCACACAGTGAGAGGGTGGTCACAACAGCCTACAGACCGATCTACATCAGCCGAGGAAATGTGTGGACAACTGCCCTCAGACAGTTTAGCAGACATAGATTTGCTGAGAGTACCGATATGCTGTATGTCACCTTTGCCAGTGATGAAGACACCAATGAGGATGCAGAAGACCTCATTCAACGCCAAAGCTGCCTAGATCAGTTGGTTGAGGGTTTGAAGCACTATGAGGTAAGTTGAGACATGAATGTAACTGTAATTACAGCAGATACTAAATTGCTTGAGTTTTGTTTTATAGCACACAGGAAAAAAGGTTAACTTCTGTAGTTGTGAAAAGCCAGCTGATTAGGTGTACTAGAGTAAACAGCACATATTTAACAGTCAAATGCATACCACATCCTGAATTGTGATTCATTGCTTGTTTTTTCAGTCAAGTCCTCAACATCCTGGTATTCCTCAAACTATTATTTTTTTTTTAATAAATTCAAAGTCAAAGTGTGAAAAATTGTGAAAATGTAAAATAATTTTGGGGAAAAACAGGGTTTTAAATGCTAAGCT
Organism: Myripristis murdjan; assembly: GCF_902150065.1. Classification (NCBI taxonomy): domain Eukaryota; kingdom Metazoa; phylum Chordata; class Actinopteri; order Holocentriformes; family Holocentridae; genus Myripristis; species Myripristis murdjan. The sequence continues at coordinate 14,916,800 of NC_044001.1, read as the reverse complement.
TGGAATGGGCTTTTTGTTTATGATTTTACAGGTTCTACCACTCCTGAGAAACAATTCCAGCATCAGGGTTCTTCTGGAAAAACCTTAAGAATCTGGTGCAGTCACGGCAGATGTTGTGGCTGCCCTCCTAAAGCCCAGCTACTCTATTCTTGGTAGTAATAGGAGACCAAGAGAGGAGTTAATGGTTGTTAAATTCAGAGAGTTTCTCCTCTCTGTTCAAGGTAAATGGATAATTAAGTATCACAACAACAAAAAACGTTTCCATGATAAACTCTAATTTTGCTTCATTAAAAAAAAGTCAACAGTCTACTTTTAATAGTAGGAATACTACTGCTTTTCTTAGCTCCGCCGATAGCAGTGAAAACATGTAGAGGACTTTGAATTGTGTTTTCTGTCAGTAAACAAGTAGAATGGATTTAATGATGAAGCACTGATACAGAGCTCTGAAAACAGCGCTGAGTGGACACACTGTTGTACTGATTTTTGACCTGGGAAAAATTGGAGGTGGGGGCGGCCAATATAGTAACGGAAGATAATGTAATAACAACCAATAATGTAATAATGTACTAGTATCACATTGAACTTTCATTTATTCGATATAACTCTGAAAATGCATACACTCTCTCTTTCTGTCTCTCTCTGTTTTGTTTGTTTTGTATGCATGTATGTAGAAATGTAACTTGTATATTTTCTATTTTGTACCTTTTTCACCCTTTGTAGAGAAGGAGATTGAGGAACGCCTGCACACCAGGGACCTCACTGAAGCAGAAAAGGCATTCATCCAGAGATTGAACGTTGGACACATTTTAGCCTTTGCAACAGGAAGTAGCAAAATCCCTGCGATTGGATTTAGTCCCAGCCCAAAACTGAGTTTTATCCATGATGACACAAAACACTTTCCAGTTGCTCACACATGCTCAAATGAGCTTCAGATCTTTGTTAATGAAAAGAATCTGGCAGATGATGATGCATTTGATTACTATTTTCTGGTAGCTCTCATGAATGGGGCCATTTTTAGTGCAGTGTAGTCTGCAGACAAATGTGCTGGTGAAAAAATAATAATTAAAAGACAGCACGAAGTACACTGAAACACAATGAAAGGCAGTTCATGTTTATGTTCATATTAGAAATGTTTACACTCTCAAACCACTGTACTTTACTATTTACATCTTTACAAGTTTACAAGTTTTCCCTAAATGTTATTACATTTTAACTGTTGTGTCCATACTAATAGATGTTTACATATTCACAACTTTGTGGAACACAAATTCCTGTACTCTCTGATATAATGTTTTTCCATTGTTACCATCATTTTCAAGAGGGTTTACTGCTACAGCAAGTTGTTGCAAGTCCTGTTGATTAAGAGGGCATAAGGAGTACTGTATATGAGGTGTTGTTACTGTACCCACTGTTATTTCATTGGTTGCAGCTTCTGGATAGTTTAATGACAGGAGATGTCTGTCTAGTGTGAAAAGCTGAGCTGGGGTTCTGTTTCCCTCAGAGGAAACTGAATGATTATTAAATGCAGCTCGAAACTCATTTAATGTGTGATTGATCCTGGGAATGTAAACATAATGAAGACAAAATAAATCAGATTCATTGTCTACATCTAAGGCCTCCATTGACTCTAGCTCATAGAAAATGGGTGCATAGACATCCCGGCAGTTTTTGTTTAAATCCCGATTGAATCGTTCAATTCGCTGATTATGTACAGAGCTTCCAGTCAGCACAGAATTTTCACCTCTGTGCAGTCTCATGGCTTCCCAAATCCGGGCATTCTCCCCTCCATGGTCACTTCTTATGTGAAGGGGTCCGCCAAATTCATTGATGGCTGCATTGAAAAGGTCCATAACAGTTTCAGCTCGATTGTTGTTTGAACACTGCAGAAATGCTAGCATTCTGCTGTAACCATCCATTGCTCCATGTACAACTATTTTCCATCTAATAAGTTTATGATTGCCATCAATGTGCCATATATAATTTGGACAAGGCACACTGTACACTCGTCTTTGTACTGTTGTTGTTCTTCTAAAGTCAACGCCAGTGTTATCAACCCTTTTCACAGAGTCTCTGAGACGGTGTCTTTGCACCATGATGTTTCTTGCGCGCAAATGTCCATTCAGCATAACCTCTCCTACATGAGGATGCTCTGCTTTTATGTCCCTGATGGTTTCATCCAATTCCTGATCAGAAATATCAAAAAATTTTGTATGCCTTATGCTGTATGCCTGCATAACCTTGTACAGTGTGGGTCTGGAGATCCCAAGGACTGAAGCCACTTCAGTAAGTGTTATTCCCAGCACCAGTAAAGCCTCAATGTCTTCTTTAGAGATGAAGGTATTATCACCCTAAAAAATGTGTTAAAAAAAAAGGGGAAAATCAGACATCAGGACATCTATGTTACTTTGTCATGCACAAAATGTAAACATATGCCATACTATCATACTAGGGTTCATCTCTGTTTACATGCTTGGATTGGATGCTACACAGCCAATGAGGCAGCTTCCTAGTCTGATTGGCTGGCTTTGTGGTTCATTTACATCATCAGCTGTTTTTAAATATGGAAAAACCTGCAGTAACATTCAACAAACCACTGTATGAACGCAGTTTTGATAAAAACAACTTCCAGATTACTTAGAAGTGGATCAGTGGATCCACTTTTTTCACTGTGGATCACATAACCTTTGCTAGGATCCAATTCATACTGACAAACGGTAACGTTAGCTTTTCGGTCTGGCTAATGAATGAGTTAATAAGTTAAAATTTAACTGCTTCATTTACCGTTTGTGGTGTGGACTGCACCTGTGGAACAATCCCCTGAAGTGCAGCCTGCACACTGGCAGACCGTGAGGGCCCTGCCAGAGGTATCTGTGGTGTGGAAACCTGAAAAAAGGCCCATATTTTAAATGTCTGAAAAGCCTGTCTTCCTGACATTGTAGGTAGACAGGGTTTCTGCAGGTCTGAACAAGTTAAACTTGAGACTAAAAACCATTATGACTTGAATGTACAAAAAAAAAAAAAGGAAACTCAGTCCCAGAATTACTTTCAAAGTAACGCAATGCATTGCCATTTACAGAGCAAGAACAAATGCAGTATGTAGAACAGTGATATATATGATACTGTATTGTATTGATCTGAATATAAGACGATATTTTTTCCATTGAAAATGCCCTGAAAAAAACGCCCTCGTCTAATATTGGGGGTCTAAGCAAATACACATGTATTGTACTTGCATATCAGAATCAGAATCAGAATACTTTATTGATCCTCAGGGGGAAATTAGTTTTTGTTACAATAATATGTTCCATGCTTGAATACAGCACACTTCCACCGGCTGGCATCAGGTGTGCGCCGCCACCCGGTTGAATGTAGCAGCCAGCTGACATGCTGCTCCAGCTGGAGGGTTAGGAGGGTGTGTGATTTTGTGAATGAGAAACGTTAAGAGTGCAGTGATGCAGCAAAAAGCGCTTGAAGTTGCCACAGAGCTATACCCCGCACTGAGTTTAAAGCTAGCATGGGCTGATGTCGCAGAATGTCCATATAAAAAGTATTTTTCCAAAATAGGGTCTTGAAAAAGAGAGACATGAAACATGGTCACTGTTGCTACTGGTAACCAGTAAGTTGTGGTTAACTAGGGTTACGTTTTTCAAACATAGCTATAGCTAATCTTTACTGTGGATCACATAACCTTTGCTAGCATCCAAGTCACACTGACAAACGGTGACGTTAGCTTGTCGGCTGGCTAACTAAGTTAACAGGAACTCCGTCCTGAATTAGTTAATAAGTTAAAATTCAACTGCTTCACTTACCGTTTGTTGTGTGGACTGCACCCGTGGAATCATCCCCTGAAGTGCAGCCCGCACACCGGCCACAACGGCCCTCTCGAGCTCCTCTGTTGGAAACGCCATGTCTCTGCCTCTTCATCTCGCCTCACCCACTGAGCCGCAGTCGGTGGTGTGGGCGGGGCCACATGATCTGAGGCTACTACCAGGGGCGTGGACGACAGGCGCTGACCTGCCCAATTTGCATAATTTCTAAATATTTAGCTTTACACTTGGCGACATTTACATTTACATTTAATATTTAGATTTAGATTTAACATTTAGATTTACATTTAACATTTACATTTAGATTAAACATTTACATTTAGATTAAACATTTAGATTTACATTTAACATTTACATTTAGATTTAACATTTAGATTTACATTTAACATTTACATTTAACATTTAGATTTACATTTAACATTTAGATTTATATTTATTTTTCATGTGTACACATTTTTTTTTTAACAATTATAGAACATGCTGTTTTACATGAAATGAAAGAAAAATGAAAGAGAAATGAGCTAAATGTGAGGAAAGTGAGCTAAATGTTCTAAATATGTTGTCTATAAAATGGTGACCGAATTTTTACATTCGGCACCCCATACTCAATTATGATGTACCATGCATGCATAAGCCTCAAATCTAAGTTCTACATCGTCTAACTTCATCATTACAATGAAAACTTACAGTAACATCACTACCAGAGTGACTAGCTGCACTCAAATAAACCTTTATTTAAAATGTTAATTGAACAGATACAATGCTACACTCAATAAAGATGAGACATCAATACTCTGAATAGGACATTGCCTACTCTAAAATACTGTTGATGATAAGCTTAACATAGCTAGCTAACTGTGGCTAGCAAGTTAACCTTAGATGTAATGAGCACCAAATACCTCTAAATATGACTACATTTCACTCAAAGTATTTCAATATACAAAGATACAACTGCAGATATGGTAATTACATACCCAACACAAAAATATAAATATCTCCTCAGTTTTCTTGAGGTGCAGTCTTTTTTTTTTTTTTTACATCAGAGCTCTATGGTGACCGGTTAGCACTGTTGCCCCTTTATCCACAGAAACACATGTGAGCTGGCACCCCTAAACCTTCATGTATTGGAAAAATATTTTGCATGTGTTGTTAAAACATATATTGGAACACTTTTACCACCCAGCCATATCAAAATTCAAAAATTTTATTTTTTGATATATATATATATATATATATAAAAAACTACATTGCCCAAAGACAAACTCAGTGTAAAAAGAGAGATCTGTCAGCAGCAGCAGCAGCACTGCTGCATGCAGTTTCCTTTAAAGAGGGAGTCAACAGCAGCAGAAAACTTGTGCTGCACTGCCCTCTAGGGGTTGAAACTTTAAGGCATGTTGCACTTCTGGCCACATCCAATCAGTGACCTCCTGTTGTTAGTTTTTCCCCACTTTCCTGTTTCACTGTCAAGTCCACTACGTAATGAAAAGATCTTTCCTGCTATAACACAAGCACAAGCACAAAGTGGAAATATTGCATTACTGCATGTTGCCATGTTTTTGTTTGTATTCCTGCAGGTGCACACACAGACACACACACACACCCTGCACTATATGTATTTGCCTTTGCCTTTGCACTTTCAGCCTTGGTTACTGTTACTGCCACTTGTTTTGTTTAATATTTGTCATCACCAAAAGCTAAAAAAAAAAAAAAAAAAAAAGGTTGCTGCAGGGGCTTACAATTAGGTAGGGACACCACGGACACGTCTCTACCTGACGTCCGTCAGTGAGCACGTTTACATGCACACCATATTCTGGTTCGGGTCAATATTCCGGTTAAGGTAACTGCGCCGCGACAACTGGAATATTCTGTTTACATGTTACTTGGCATGCCCCCATGTTTCAGCGTATTCCACTCTCTTACGTAATGTGACACTCAGTCGCGGGGGGCAGCAGCACGCGTATAGGCGTCTGGTCTGTCTTCTTCTTCGTCTTCTTCTGTCGCTATTTCTATGTTTTCTCCTATCGATATCCTCCATGATATTTAAGTCTTTCATTAGCTGAAGGCGGACTGCAGTCTCCTGGCTCTTGCTGCTGTTTGCCATGCCGCTTTCCCCGCTTGCAGTAACCACAGCAACAAAGACAACACAGAATTCCTTGCGAGTCGAGCATGCGCAGTCGTGACTGAATATTCCGGTTCGGGGCATTTTCCGTCTAAGGTGTTTACATGCCACAGTATTCCGGTCGGAACAGGCATATGCCAGGGGTCTTATTCGGAATTCTCTCCAACCGGAATATGACCTTAATCGGGTTTACGTGACACGTGCGCAACCGGAATATTGCGAATATTCCGGTTAATACAAGAATAAGGCGTGCATGTAAACGTGCTCAGTGTTTCCAGTGGGGTGTTTCATGAAACTTACCCTCTGTAAAGTCCAGCAGCAGCACAGCCAGGAGCCCCAAGAAAATTACACATCTACCCATGTCTACAGACACAAATGACAAACTGTTTGATATAAAATCATTTCCTTTGGCACGAAGCAGGAGCTCCGTCAGCGTCTGAGCTGCAGGTCGCTCCCGTCTTTACATCCGAATACAGAAGTGAAAGCCCAAGTAAAAAAGTCCCAAAAAAGAGAAGTGGACATAAGAAGTTTCTTTAGAAGTCAAAGTGTAAGTTACTCAAAGAAAATAGGCTCACTTTATTTATTATATTGCTGATGTGTAGTTGACAATAATGGTGATGACAATAATAGTCTGTTGATGTTTTTCTTCACTGTTTATTTTGTCAGGTGGCAGTTATAACTATAGTTCAGCATGCTTCTTTGAAATGAGAGCTTTTATTAGGTGCATTGGCCTGTTGTCTCTACAGAGGCAGGAATTATCCATTTTTACTAACCATGATGTGAAGACTTGTGCGTTTCTTGCTAGTGATGTCCTGCACTGACTATGTACTCCGGTAAGAGAGCAGCTGCAACCTTCAGTTGTAGTACAACAGATTTATTGAAATCCAACTTCAACAGATGAACACAGTGCACTGAGTACTTGCATCACGAGTTACAGGTTGTGATTGTTGTTGATGTATTAACAAGGCTGTGTGTGTGAGTGTGAGTGTGAGTGTGAGTGTGGTTTCTGTAAACAAAAGAGATACAAGGATGTATAAGTCCACAGCAAAAACAACAATCTGCACATCACCTGCATAACCACAAAATGTATATAATAATACAATATTAAATAAACCATTTGTGATGATTAGACAGTATACTGAATTGCTGGGCAACAATCAAACAGTATTCATTACTAATATGCATCATCTGGACCTACAACTAATAGAAATACTGTAAATAAAGCGCAGTTACATAATTTGACCACAAGGTGGCATGTTGAGGCATTGAGGTGAGGCACGGAGTCATGCCCTGCTCGCATGAGTGCCACATGATCAGAGTGGTGAGAACAGCGCGGCGGAAAAATATGCTGCGCTACAACAATTAAATACAGCCGCCGAGGAGAGTACAATATTTGGAGTAAACTACCACTGTTTAGGAACTTACAGTGCACAATATTCTGAACATACATCCAAGAATAAAGGTATGACATCTACAAATTGTCAATGGCTTGTGTATCAAACTCTCGGCGGTACAATTGAATTACTATGTTATATAACACACTACAATTCGGAAACAAAGCGATAGTTTTCTGACACAAGTACAGGTAATATAACATTGATATAAATATAAATAAGGCACTTACATTGTCAGGAACGCACGAATCAACACAACAGCAATGTATAAAGTGCTTAATAGGGGAGCGCATCTGTCTGTGACGGCGGCTCACCACAAAAGGAAAGTGTAAAGTTCGCGCATGAGCAAAATCCACTCACGCAGTGACGTAATCACGCAGCCCAGCGGGGAGTTTTCTACACATGATTTAAAATGTCAAGGTTATATAACTGTAGAGCCGCAACAACAGAGATTTTTTAAAAAAAGAAGCTTAATTTAATGCCAAAGAGATACACTTTTTTGTTATTTTATGTACTATTTTCATGTATCATTTGTGTGTTGAGAGGCAGCAACTGTTTAAAAAACACCAACAAAGAAAGTCTGGGAGGAAAATACAGTAAAACCTCAGATTACAAATGTTCAAGTGATTTTATACATCCATATTGATGTGGAATAAATTACACACAATAATTGTGAAACTGGTCTAGACTATAACCATACCATCAAAATCTGTGGTTGTTGCATCCTAACTTGTCCCACTGTTCATATGTCATGCATCAATATATTTTTGTCGGGTGACAAGTAGTAGAGTTACAGGAGAAGAGGCTGGAGGAGGTAAAGGAGGAGAGGCTGGAGGAGATGCAGGAGGAGAGGATGGAGGCTCACGGGTGAGGTTGAATAATGACAGAGTTAGTAGTGAGATTCAGCTTTGTGACAAATGTTAGGGTGATGATGATGATCTGTATAAATGGTTCACCCATGTGGCTTTGAAATCAGAGCTTTCAAGGTTCATAAACCATGCATCAATGTATTTTGTCAGGTGACAGAAGCAAACCTGCCAGGGAGAGATGCAGGAGGAGATGCAGGTAGAGAGGCAGGAGACTCACAGGGGAAGCATTGGCTTATAACAATGTGATAATAAGAGTAAACATGGATAATTATTATGTACAGTTTTATATTAAGGCTACTGGTGTACTAAGAGGTCTCATCATGTATTACCAGTTTGTATATGTGTTTGCAGTAGTTGCTACAGAGTTGCCAATTGCATATTTTGTTTTATTCCTCAGGAAACTGATCCAGCCATACGCCCTTGGGTTGCTGTCCCATCTACACTTCCTCATTTTAAAATCTGACTCAAATGAATTTGTAATTGAACAGCCCTGCATGATTTTCAATATTTTTCCATTCTAGCATTGCCACTTATACTGGAAGGTTTGACTCGTTTTCCACGGGCCAGAAACAGCAGCATAAACAAGTACAGGACAGAGTCAGAGAGCAAATACACACCTCAACTTCATGGAAACAGACAGAAAATGTCAATGTCTCTATTTATACCTTTGTATTTAATATAGCACCACGTTCGTAAAACACTAAAAATTTGGATTTTTATGAATCAGAATTATTGCCTGTTCTCTTCTCGGTCAACATGGGGCCTTTTTCTATTAGCTCACAGTCACGATGCTGTTTTAACAGTTTGACAGTATTTCCCAAACTAAATATGGGCTGGGTTTTAAACAAGACCAGTTCAATTCAGTTTTATCTGTATAGCAACATCAAATCATCACAGAAATTTTCTCAAGGAGCTAAAACATTATATCAGCAACGCTGTGGAAAAAACAGCCGCCCATCACACTGTAGCCAGTGTTTCCATCAGGGAAGTGAAGTGGGGCGTGTCGTGAAACTTACCCTCTGTAAAGTCCAGCAGCAGCACAGCCAGGAGCCCCAAGAAAATCACACGTCTACCCATGTCTACAGACACAAATGACAAACTGATATAAAACTGTCCTTTCCTTTGGCACGACGCAGGAGCTCCATCAGCGTCTGAGCTGCAGGTCTCTCCTGTCTTTACATCCGAATACAGAAGTGGAAGCAAAAGTAAAAAGGTCCGTCTGGGAGAGGGGGTGGGGTGGGCTCACTGCCTGGACTGACTCTGCACTTTGAACACTGCTGCGGCTTTAAAGTCACACGTCTGGAATACGTGTGAGAAGGAATTTTATATAAAAACGCGGAGTCACCTTCTGACGCTGAAGCGGTGAAAAACATGCAAATCTATGCACTACACACATGAAGGTCTTGCTGTAATGTTTTTCTTGTAATTCTTTTTTATTGAGTCAGTCTTCCTGGCATTGTTTGTGTTTACATAATTGTTGTTTGTTTGTAATGTTGCAATAAAGAGAGACATCAACATCAAGCTCAGGTAGGTTTTTGTCAAAAGCATAAAATCACAGGAAGTTCACTTAAATGCCACGAAAAACTGAAAAACAATAGAAAACATCAATCAACAAGAGAACAATACAATAGAATTATTTACATCTAAACTGTACAATTATATTTATATAAATACACATAAAATTACGCACACACACACACACACACACACACACACACACACACATTCAGACCATGTACCAATGGTGCCAGAAGTGGGGGGGCCAGGGCCCATTTTTACCCCCCTCCCACATTATTTTTAAGCACAATCAGAGGTCCCTATATTGCAACACTTAAAAAAAAAAAAAAAAAAAAATCCATTCACTGCAAATGCCCATATTGCAACATAGAGGCCTAGGGTTTCACTCTTCCACTCAATACGTTAGGTAAAATACAGAGAGGGGCCATGGAGAGAAAGGTACAGCCGACAGCAGGCACTCACTGTGCACACGGACCCCGCAGCTTCCCGTGCGCTCCGGGTAGACTCTCAGCCATCTGGCTCTGTCCCACAGCCCCTAGCAGTAGCAGTAAGCCCTAACCCTGGCACCGTATTGTAAGGAGGACTACAGTCATACAAGAATCATTTATTCAAAAGCGAGTCATATATCTGGTTATGAGTATCTGGTTTGCACTCAAACGGTTCTAGTGCACAATGTAAGAAAACGTGGCCTGGTGTGTTTTATATTTCTCTCTATGGCCCCTCTGCGGCTCCGTAATACACATACATAAAATAAGAGAAGAAGAATATTTACGTTTTTAATCCAATCAAAGAGGACGTCACACAATTCAAATACATACAGTGTACTAGGCCTATACATCAACCAATAAAATTGTTTCATTGCTGTGTGTTTTGTTGCCTGTTTGAACTGCATGCTTCTGCAAACATGTCTGAACCAGTGAATAAGAAAACAATGTGCATGCAGTCTATTCTCACGCTATTTTCAACGGGCATCATTTAGGCACAGCGCTTCTCTGCTTCTGTGGGTTGGCTTCCCGAGTCGGGAATGTCGGGAATCCCGACAGGCCCCGACCCCCAACAAGGTCTCGTGATGCTGTTGTCACCTGCACGCAGTGCTTTTGGCTAGCAGCGAAGATGGAGATCTCCCATATTGAAAGACTTTCTAACTTTATATTTGAGGAAAAAACATAATATTAACTGGAAACCAACACCTGAACTCAAGGATTTAATTCCTACGACGGAGTTTTAGGGTAACATTGAGCAGAAAAAATATTTTTTTGAGATTTCGAGAATAAAGTCGTAATATTAGAGAATAAAGTCGTAACATTACAAGAAAAAAGTCTTTATTTTACGAGAAAAAAGACGTAATATTACGAGATTAAAGTCATAATTATGAGTAAACGATATTCAGGAACCTATCCAACAACGGAAGTAAAACTACATTTTTGACAGCAGCAACTTTATTGACTTTGCAGTGGTTTTAATATTGAGTTCTACTTAATATACACTATATTGCCAAAAGTATTCGCTCATCTATCCAAATCATTGAATTCAGGTGTTCCAATCACTTCCATGACCACAGGTGTATAAAATCAAGCACCTAGGCATGCAGACTACTTCTACAAACATTTGTGAAAGAATGGGTCGCTCTCAGGAGCTCAGTGAATTCCAGCATGGTGCTGTAATAGTAATGTAATAGGATGCCACCTGTGCAGTAAGTCCAGTTGTGAAACTTCCTCGCTACTAAATATTCCACAATCAACTGTTAGTGGTACTATAACAAAGTAGAAGCGATTGGGAACGACAGCAACTCAGCCACGGAGTGGTAGGCCACATAAAATCACAGAGCGGGGTCAGCGGATGCTGAGACGCATAGTGCGCAGAGGACACCAACTTTCTGCAGAGTCAATAGCTTGAGACCTTTAAACTTCATGTGATCTTCAGATTAGCTCAAGAGCAGTGCGTAGAGAGCTTCATGGAATGGGTTTCCATGGCCGAGCAGCTGCATCCAAGCCTTACATCACCAAGCACAATGCAAAGCATCGGATGCAGCGGTGTAAATCACGCTGCCACTGGCCTCTAGAGCAGTGGACACGTGTTCTCTGCAGTGACGAGTCACACTTCTCCGTCTGGCAATCTGATGGACGAGTCTGGGTTTGGTGGTTGCCAAGAAAACGGTACTTGTCTGACTGCATTGTGCCAAGTGTAAAGTTTGGTGGAGGGGGGATTATGGTGTGGGCTTGTTTTTCGGACGTTGGGCTCGGCCCCCTAGTTCCAGTGAAAGGAACTCTTAATGCTTCAGCATACAAAGACATTTTGGACAATTTCATGCTCCCAACTTTGTGGGAACAGTTTGGAGATGGCCCTTCCTGTTCCAACACGACTGTGCACCAGTGCACAAAGCAAGGTCCATAAAGACATGGATAAGCGAGTTTGGTGTGGAAGAACTTGACTGGCCTGCACAGAGTCCTGACCTCAACCCGAGAGAACACCTTTGGGATGAATTAGAGCGGAGACTGAGAGCCAGGCCTTCTTGTCCAACATCAGTGTTTGACCTCACAAATGCACTTCTGGAAGAATGGTCAAAAATTCCCATAAACACACTCCTAAACCTTGTGGAAAGCCTTCCTAGAAGAGTTGAAGCTGTTATAGCTGCAAAGGATGGGCCCACATCATATTAAATCCTATGGTTTAAGAATGGGATGTCACTCATGTTCATATGTGTGTGAAGGCAGCCGAGCGAATACTTTTGGCAATATAGTGTATATTTTGTATGCATGTTCTACGCAATTTCAGCTCTGGCTGATCGTGCCTACCCAGCCACGGACCTCACTGCACGTTAATTCATGATATACATTGAAACGACAAGTCCAAAGCATTAATTTTTTAGGACAGCTCAATCGAGGTGATGGATTTGGGGCATGTGTGTCTGGGTTAACAGGAATGAGCCAAACGTCTTTTTATTTTTTATACCGTAAGTGTTGCAATATAGGGGCATGGATGAGGTGCACGGAATTGAGGCACTGTGAATCAGCTGAACACACAACACTGAACACACTACACGGCACAACACCCCACTTCTTAAGTGAATCCGGCGCTCCTGCCATGTACATACTACAAATACAAAACCCTCAGCTGCAGTCTATACAGTCCAGATGCAGATGTGGCTCAGGGATGCTAACCGGTGGCCGTTTGACCGGTTGTTGACCGTTTGAACTTTAACCGAATGATCTTGTCGGTTAATTTTAAGGCCGAACGTGTCGTCGCCGACACAAATGCGCATGTCATATTGTAAATACCGTAACGTCCGTAAAGTTTGCTCTATCTTTGCTCTCACGAGAAGAGAGAGATTTCTTCTACACCACGGTAAGCAACATGCGTAAATTACATAATGTTTGTAAGATATCATGCTATGTACAATATTTGACTTTGGAATGAATGGTGTTCCATATTATCTTATGTCTGAGTTGGTTTTGGGCCTGCTGAGGGGAGATCCGTGGTACAGAACGGACACGGTCGCATTTTTGACTGTCTGTAAACTTTACAGACAGTCAAATAATATTCTCGGTTAACTGAAATAAACTGATTAATGAGGCCTGGTGGTCGACCAAGAAAAGTTTCCATTTTCGACATCCCCTAATGTGGCTGTGACTCCACTGGCTGTTGCTAAGCCTTACTGCCTGTGGACAGAAGCTGCCCTGCTTTATGCTGCTATTTCATCACAAAGTGGCTGCAGTGAAAAAGGTCCATTGTTGAAAATGCCAGCTGACTATAACCAGTGACTTCATGCTGTTGATCCATCTGACCCCCCATCTTCATCTTGGTTTGGTTCACCATTGTTTAGTTGATTTAGTTCTGTTTGATGTCCTGTAAAAACACAAACACACCAACAGCTGTAAATGTATAGTAGCTCCTCCACTTTGCATGAACTCTTTCAAAACACAACAGGAAAGTGCACACACAGACTGGGAATCACACTGCCACGATGCTCCTCATGAAGCCCATACTGAACAAGGCCACTTCTGTACTGACTGCCAGCAAGCACTGATGGAAACTCAAGTTTAATTGACTGAACATGAAGAAAAAAGAATAAGGTGCTAATAATGAAGCCAGGGTTCAGTGTTGATAGTTTTTTGCCACTGGCTAGGACCAGTGCATCTGAAAGCTACTGGCCCTAAGACAATATTTACTGGCTTGACGTCCATAAGTTGTTATTATCAGTATTATTATCAGCTTTTATTTATTCATTTAATTTGTATATTGCAGGGTTGCATAGACACTGAGTGGCTTATTGTCACGAGGCTTATGTTTGAATTTGTTTAAATTCTGGTTCCAGTTAATGGATATTTGAGTATATCTTATGTCTGTGTCTATCCCGGCTTACTGTGCTGCCTTACTCCCTTCTTTATCTCCCCCGTGGCTGCTGCTTGCTTGAATGCTCTCTTGCTCTTTCATCTTTCTTTTATCCTTTTTTATTGAAATCGTGTCCTACATTGGTTGTTCTTGTTCGTATGTTTGTATGTTGTTTTATTGTCAAGTGTTGCTCGTAAAAGAGCTCTTGGAGCTCAAGCTTCTTTCTGGTAAAATTCCTGGTAAAAAAAAATAAATAAATAAATAAAAAAAAAATCGGATAACGATGTGAAGACAACATAAGAGCACTCCTGCACACGTGGGCTGTTGGTAAGCCAAAAGGTTTTCATTTGTAGGATTTTATTGTTAAGGTAATGTTGCAAATGCACCTGGAGGGATCGGATTTTAACTTTGCAGTGATTTTATTTACTAAACTGTGGGTCTGCCAGTAATTAACTGTTTCTGCTGTAAAGGCTTGTAAAAGCTCAAGAGAACGTGGCAGAATAAATGTAAATGATATCCTGTAATAATAACATGCATAACAGAAAAGCATATGTGATATATAATGTGAAAAAATAAAATACAAAAAATAGCAATTGCTATTCCCCATATTTTATGTATTTAAATCTGCAATGACACTGTCATAAAAGCCATGGAGACTTGCCTTCTTCTGCATCATCTGATGTAGAACATTTGATACAGTTTGATGTAGGTGCTGGACTTTGAGCTGCAGAAAGGAGAAAAGAACAGTTGTCATTTTCATTTCAAGGACAAGAGGGATAGTCGGTAACACCTGCCTGCTTACTGATTCAAAACAGCTAATTGGTGTGTGGCTTCTGTTTGTGAGTCTAACAACTTTGTTACTGACAGTTGATTCAGTGGCTGAGGGAAAATGGGCGATAGTTGTAGAAAAGGAAAGTGTACAATAAGGTGCTAATAACTGGTTTCCAGTAACTCAAAATGAGCCAGTAAGATAATATGTATGTTAAGAAGTGACTGATGAGTGGTTATTGTCTTCCCTAATCTAAATTGCTATATGCAAAAATGCTAATTATTAAAAAAAAAAAAAAAACTTGTGAATTACAAATGTATCATCATATTAAACACAAGCAAGCCGTCATTTAAAGTTTTAAATGCACCAAAAAGCTATAACTATTACTGGTACTGCTTTTATTGAAAGGAATGTTCTTAAATAATTATTTATTTTGAAATGATTGTGTTTCCCCTGCTGATCTTTTCCATGTCCTGCTGTTAGTTTTTCCCCAGAGACAGAGACCAAGGCAGGTGAAAAACTCATGTTAACATGTTTTTATTTCAATGCTTTTGTGGGAAACACTTACCTGTTTCACTGCCATTTCTGCTACGTAATAAAAAGATCTTTCCTGTTATAAAAGCTGAAATGAAGCACAAGTACACAGTGGAAATATTGCATTAATGCATGTTGTCATGTTTTTGTTTGTCTGCCTATAGGCGCGCGCGCACACACACACACACACACACACACACACACACACACACACACACACACACACAATGAACAGGAAACTCTTCATAAACTTGCATATGTGTTGATTAGGAAATTGGAACAAAAGGAATGCATGTTACTGACAACAAATCAAATAAAAATACTCACCAGAACCCAGCGAACAACCCAGAGAAACTACAGCCATCACCACAGCCAGCACACCAAGGTAAAGCAGAAGTGTATCTGGAAAATATATCAACATCAAAAACTTGTGTTTGCAGTACAACAGTTTGCCATAGATTTAATGCATTCTTCAATTTTTGAAAACAATACAAAACATTCAAATCACCTTACCTATGAATCAAATCAAGTTTTGCTTTTCAACACTCAAATTATACACAATAGTATAGTAAAACACTATTTGTTTGTTTGTTTGTTTGGGAGGGACAGCATACATTAATGAACAAAGCATTCCAATTAAGAACAAATGAGTACAGGTTAGGTGCAAAGTAAATGTTCAGGACTTAGCAAGAATGCTAATTTACATCCTTAGTCCCTGACATACAACAAAGACAGAACACTACAGAGACATATACAAAAAGCCAAAACAAAAAGTGCAAGAAGAAAACAAACAACTAACCCCAAAGTGACTCGGCTGTTTTTAAAAGGACTAGGAAATAGCAGCATTGAAGACTAAAATAAGTTCTAAAGTGCGAGGTCATCAAGGAGTAAAGTGCAGAATTAACTATGCTCACAAGATTGGTTGTGGAGTAACCATTTTTTAAGATTGTGTTTAAACGAAGTAAAAGTGGGACAATCTCTTACACTTAAAGGGAGATTGTTCCACACTAAACAACCCTGCACTGACAGGACATTTAAAGGCTGTATGCCTGCTCTGCACATCACAGCCCCCTCTTGTGATTGACCTTGTCCAACTAACATTACATAAATTGTGATTCATACTTACAAAGAATTAATCACATATAAAAATGACTCTGCGGGTCAAATAGATGCTCTGACCTTCACATGTAATTTTTTCCATTCTTCTTTCTTTCCATTCTTCAGTACCAACTATAGTTGTATTGCTTTTCTGTGCATTTAAAACCACTGTTTTAAATGCACAGAAAAGCAATACAACTATAGTTGGTACTGCTTTTATTGCTAAGAATGTTTTTTAAAAAATGATTTACTTGTGTATTTTACACAGAGAGGGAGAGAGAGAGTCGGTTGGCAAATGGACAAATACATTACAGGGGCAAAAAAAAAAAGAAAAAACAGGCGAGGCGTCATATACAAATCAGACAAAGTCGGCCGGCGCTGAGGTTGATCAACCACGAAAACCCAAGTCAAGAAATTATGACGACGCATATCATACTCTTGGATTTACAGCAAATGTGGTAGGAGACGAGGGGAGACCTGTCTGTGTTTTATGTCTGAAAACTCTGGCAGCTGACCGTATGAAACCAAACAATTTAAAGAGACACTTGGAGACTTTACACCCAGCTCATGGCAGTAAGCCACTGGAGTTCTTTAAGAAGAAACTTGATGAATATTGCAAACAGGAAAATCGCTTAAAATAAAAACAGCATCAGTGACCAACAAAGCACAACTGGCATCATACAAGGTTTCATACAGAGTTGCACATCCAAGGAACCGCACGATAGCAGAGGAGCTCATACTCCCCGCAGCTCTAGATATCATGTCAACTGTGATTGAAGAGACAAACGCTGCAAAACTGAAGGCTGTCTCCCTGTCTAATGACACCATTGCAAGGCTTATATGTGACATTTCAAATGACCTGGAAGATCAACTCATAGAAAAACTGAAAGACACTCGTTTTGCCTTGCAAATGGATGAGGCTACTGTCAGCAATAAAGAAAAATGTTTCTTCTTCCAAAGTGGGATGTGACAGAAAACGTTTGAGAACCACTGCCCTCTAGGGGTTGAAACTTTCAGGCGTGTTGCACTTCTGTCCACATCTAGTCAGTGACCTCACATCGCTGTAGCACTTGAGTTCAAACAGGAATGTTTTCTGGAGCTGTAAAGTTACTAATTACAGCTACACTGGTTACTGTGGATGAGTAATGTCTGTGAGTGAAGACTAATTTCAGCACTTTAACTATCACAAGTTCAAAACCTAAAACTAAATACCGTATTTCACCAATTAATCGCCGGGCCGCAAATAGCCGCCTGGTTCTTTTAAACGCCTGGGGTCTGCACCCATTTTGCGTATTAAACGCCCACCCGAATAACCACCGGGGCGATTATTTGCACTATATTGAGGTAAACCCAAAATAAGGCTATTCACCTTATTTTTGTAGAAGTAAACAGCCGCACAATAACTGTGCGGCACTTGATTTTGCGTATTAAACGCCCGGGCTATTAATTGGGGAAATACGGTACTTCCATAAAATATCTTGATCTACTCCCTCTTAATTTTTCTTTGAATAAATAAATAAATAAAACTGTTGATTTTTTCCATGTCCTGTTGTTAGTTTTTCCCCACAGACCAAGGCAGGTGAAAAACTCATGTTAACATGTTTTTATTTCAATGCTTTTGTGGGAAACACTTACTTGTTTCACTGTCAAATCCGCCACGTAATGAAAAGATCTGTCCTGTTATAACAGCTGAAATGAAGCACAAGCACAAAGTGGAAATATTGCATTAATGCATGTTTCTGTTTGTCTGCCTGCAGATATGCGCGCATGCACGCACGCACGCACGCACGCACGCACGCACGCACGCACGCACGCACGCACGCACGCACGCACGCACGCATGCATGCATGCACGCACAAAGACACACACACACACACACACACACACACACACACACACACACACACACACACACACAATGAACACCAGGAAAATGTAACCCTTCATAACCTTGCATATGTGTTGATTAGGAAAGTAGTACAAATGGAACGCAGGTGACAACAAGTCAAATAAAAATACTCACCCAAACCCACCGAACAACTCAGAGAAACTACAGCCATCACCACAGCCAGCACACCAAAGTAAAGGAACTGTCTATCTGTTGAAAAACAAGGCTTAGTCAGTGATAAAAATGTGTTAGTCACAAACCAGATTGCCACTGGAAAATATATTAGTAGAAACAAACTTGTGTTTGCAGTACTGTGCCATAGATTTAATGCATTCTTCAATTCATGAAAACAATGCAAAACATTCAAATCACCTTACCTATGAACCAAATCAAGTTTTGCTTTTTAACACTCAAATAATACACAATAGTACAGTAAACACTGACATTACATGAATTATGATTTATGCTTAAAATGAATTAATCACATGAAAATGAATCTGCAGGTCAAAGTTCAATTAATAGGAACTCTGACCTTCACATACATGTGATTTATTTTCATTCTTTACTGTTTTAAATGCACAGAAAAGCAACACAACTGTTACTGGTACTGCTTTTATTGCTAAGAATGTTTTTATTTTATTTATTTTTTTATTCATTTATTTATTTATTTTTACTTTTGTATTTTCCAGTGTCATAGAAGCCATAGAGACTTGCCTGGATCATCAGAAGGTGATGGTGCTCTGCCATTGGCTGCAGAGTTTTAGTTTAATTTTAAGGTCAATGAATAGGAATTAGCATGTAACACCTGCAGGCTGATCCCTGTTTCACCTCTGTTTGTGAGTTTTATTGCAGACGTGAGGGACGCAACAACAACCAAATGCTGCTGGTGTCTGTGGGAACTGGCCTTTTACTTCAGCTGGTAAATTCCTGCTGCTTTACTTCAATTCTATTGTAAAAACCACTGTGTGCAAACTGGGAATCTGGCTGCCACTGTGGAAACTGAAGGAAAACAATTTTCCTGCAGGTCAGTGTTGAGTCCTAGGGCTCTAGTTTCCCGGCGCAGCACAGGGTGGCACAGTGAGGCGAACCCCCCGCAGAGCTAGTTTCGAGCAGCACAACCCGAGGCGCGCTCAGTTTGGTAGTCTGCCAGATGGAGGTGCGCTGAGATGGGAGTGGCGTTGCAGCAGGGGGAGGTGCTGACAGATTCAGCTTGGTGCAGTGACCGTTTCGTGCCAAAAGGCTTCGCCGAGGTGCGCTCAAAGCTCGCTATCTGAAACCACGTCTACTTTCAGCGCAAGGCGGGGCGGGGCTGGCGTAGTGGAAGTTTGGCTGACAGGCGGGCAGTGCGCACACGTCACTAAAACCTCACAGGCAGGTTTCCAGAATGTCAGGTACATTAACAATGCAATAAATACCCACAAAACCACTATTCAATGCTATAATCTCAATCAGCACATAAATGTATCTCCATATCGACTGTCCCGTCACAACTGATGTCAGATCAAAGGAGATTGGCACCATTTGGCATGCGTAATGGAAACCCAACCTGATCACCTGTCAGTCAAACAATGTGTCCAATACGGTGATGTCTTTTTTCCAGTCATGGGGCTCTAGTTTCGCAGACCTGGCGAGGCGCGGGCGCAGCACAGCTGCGCTTCGCCTACTGGGTGTGGCCAGGTGGATTTTCCAAGTTTGGCACGCCGTGTGCTGTGGCGCAAGTACTCTGCCGTACCTCCTACCGGCGCAAGGGAGGAGAGAAGGCGTGGAGTGGGTTTGACACAGCCGATTCACTTTAAACCAATCAAATGAGCCCCTGTCCTCGCCTTTAAAATGCGCTGCGCGAAGGCGTAATGAAAGTTTACACAATTGACATGGAGGAAGAGAGCAGCAGCCACAACACACACTCAGGACAGTGAGGCCAGTCTTGGCTGCTGGAATGTTGTTGGAGCTACCTGCCATCCATCTGTCCACCCATCCATCCATCCATGCGTCTATCCTTAAATTCGTCTTCCTGAGTCCCCTGTCTGTCCATTACCTACCTGCCTCGCATCTCTTATTTTCCTGCTCTGTCACCATCTGTTAAAGTTATTGATTTTTACGAGCAAATATAAATTTAACTGTGAAGCCCCCATTTTTAATGAATGTTTTTACATCAAATGATAATCCTCGCCATATTCATATAAATAGCCTACATGTTTGTTTTGCAACTTTCGACTCCATCACTTACTGATGCAACAACACACTAGAGATTAAAACAAAATCCGGTTCATGAAAGCTTTTACATTCGCTGTTCTAAACGCCCAGTGTCTGGCAAGGAACCGATGCATTTTACATTTTCGATTTGTGTGGAATCAGGGTTTCCGTTTTTTTTTTTCCGTTCCGAAAAAATTGGCACCGGACCGTTTTCAATTTATATATCATCATATCATTTTAATAACGCGGCGTGCTGCCAACTTGAAATCAAATAGATGCAATAAAAACTTAATTCAGCAGCTGAATTAAAATCGAAAGTCTCAAGTGTCTCTCCACAACTTGCAATGCGCATCAGTCTTGTGCGCACTGCCCGCCTGTCAGCCAAACTTCCACTGCGCCAGCCCCGCTGCGCCTTGCGCCGAAAGTAGACGTGGTTTCAGATGGCGAGCTTTTGGCGCACCTCAGCGAAGCCTTTTGGCTCGAAACTGTCACTGCGCCAAGCTGAATCTGTTGACACCTCCCCCTGCTGCGCTGCCACTCCCATCGCGCACGTCGGTCTGCGAAACCTGCAAACCGTCCGCCTCTCGCGTTGCGCTGGTCGAAACTAGCTCTGCGCGGGGTTCGCCTCACTGCGCCACCCTGCGCTGTGCCGGGAAATTAGAGCCCATGGTGTCTGGCACTGCTCGTGTTAACTACCCAGTTCTTCTTCCATATATATAAATATTCCACACTGGGTTTCCATTATCCGGTAATCACCGGACTTTGACTGGTAAAATCTGCCAAAGTCCCGTAATTTTTAACCACTCCGATAAAAATATCAGATGAAAATATTTCTTCTAAGCACAATTTGAATTTTATTAAAACAGTCAATTTCCACGTCATTTTATTAAAAAAAAAAAAAGCCTGCGTGATCCCTGTCTCCAGTGTACCAGTTTTTCTCTGCAGAACCAGATCAAAACAGCGCAGCAAAGTCGCCTGGGGGAGAACAAGGTCACAAGACTGATGCGCATTGCGGAGAGACGCTTGAGACTTTTGATTTTAATTTAGCTGCTGCACAGTTCACTGCAGCGAAAATGCGTAAAAAGTAGGCTAAAATGTCCCAAGCCAGAAACATGTTCAGGGATTTTTTAGTTTTTTTTTTTTTTTTTTTTTTTTTTGAGTTTTTATTGCATCTATTTGATTTCAAGTTGGCAAGACGCCATGTTATTAAAATGGTATGAGCCAGTCCAGATGTGTTTTTTTGTTTGCAAATTGTAGTTCCAATTGTTTGCAGTTGTTTTATGTTCATGTTAAAAGAGCGCAGGCTTGTGCAATATCTATTTATTTATTTTAGGAGTGATCTTTTCAATAAAAAGATTACACTATAAATTGACATGCCTTGATAACATTGTTATATAGCCTGCATATAATTTTAAGCTCAATAAATTCAGATAATATTTGACCAGAATTTCAAACATTTGTCCGGTAAATTGAAAAATTGCCAGTCACGTTGTCCGGTGACAATTTTTTCTAGCTGAAACCCTGATTCCACACAAATCGAAAACGTAAAATGCATCAGTTCCTTGCCAGACACTGGGCGTTTAGAACAGCGAATGTAAAAGCTTTCATGAACCGGATTTTGTTTTAATCTCTAGTGTGTTGTTGCATCAGTAAGTGATGGAGTCGAAAGTTGCAAAACAAACATGTATTTATATGAATATGGCGAGGATTATCCTTTGAGGTAAAAACATTAATTAAAAATGGGGGCTTCACAGTTAAATTTATATTTGCTCATAAAAATCAATAACTTTAGCAGACGGTGACAGAGCTGGAAAAAAAGAGATGCGAGGCAGGTAGGTAATGGAAAGACAGGGGAATGAGGAAGACGAATGTAAGGATAGATGCATGGATGGATGGATGGATGGGTGGATAGATGGATGGCAGGTAGCTCCAGCAACATTCCAGCAGCCAAGACTGGCTTCATTGTCCTGAGTGTGTGTTGCTGCGGCGCTCTTCCTCCGTGTCAGTTGTGTAAACGTTCATTACGCCTTTGCACAGCACATTTAAAGGTGAGGACAGGGACTCATTTGATTGGTTTAAAGTGACTCGGCTGTGTCAAACCCACTCCACGCCTTCTCTCCTCCCTTCCGCTGGTAGGAGGGACGGTGGAGTACTTGCACCACAGCGCACGGCGTGCCAAACTTGGAAAATCCACCTGCCACACCCAGTTGGCGCCTCGCCCAGTCTGTGAAACTAGAGCCCCTAATGACAACCTGGAGGTGCTGTTTGAAGCTGAAGGTGTGGTGGTGAATGCAGGAGTGTGCTCAGTCACTTTACAGCATTGTCAGAATCATGTGGATACTGAGGTGAATGGCTGACTATAGAATCAACATCTGTAACAAGTAAGTAACATCTGTAAACCCTCACATGTCAGTCAATTCAGGGTGTAAATAACCCAGTTGCTGTTCAGGTAAAAAGAAAAGATGTCTTTGTTAAATAGTCACTGCAGCTGTTGTATTACATATGTTATTTGTTTTATACTTGCAACATTACATTACGGACTTGACTTCCTGTTTTAAGCTTATATGCTTTTATTTTGAAAGGTACGCGCCAGAATTCTTCGTTTAGCACGAACAGTAACTTGCAAGCGGGAAACAAGCAGGCACACTTGAAAAGGTTAAGTGATGCGAAAAATGTTCTGTGCACTGTGTGTAGTCCTTTAGCTATCGTCTGATGAGGCACAAGGTTAGTGTTTGTTACGTTTTAAAGACAATAATAATATGTGATATGAGTTGCAGTGAATTTTGATATTAAGTTGCTATTTTTCCATCGGTCCAACGTTAACTTCATCTTAATCTAACAAGAGAATTAATGCATTATTTTTAGCGTTTCTGTCTGTCATCAGCTCTTACATTGGTTTGAAGATCTGAAATAAATCTTAAAAATCATCAGTAAAAGAGTGAGACCATCATCTTTCGGTGGGATAGCTACTGAGGGAGTCAACAGCAGCAGAAAACTTGTGCTGCACTGCCCTCAAGGGGCTGAAACTTTCAGACATGTTGCACTTCTGGCCACATCCAATCAGTGACCTCACATGGCTGGATCACTTGAGTTCAAACAGGAATGTTTCCTGGAGCTGGAAAGTTACTAATTACAGCTACACTGGTTACTGTGGATGAGGAAAGTCTTTGAGTAAAGCCACTAATTTCAGCACTTTAACTGTCACAAGTGCAAAACCTAAAACCAAATACTTCCATAAAATATCTTGATGTACTCCCTCTTCATTTTTCTTTGGATAAAATGATTGTGTTTCCACCTGCTGATCTTTTCCATGTCCTGTAGTTAGTTTTTCCCCAGAGACAGAGACCAACGCAGGTGAAAAACTCATGTTAACATGTTTTTATGTCAGTGCTTTTGTGGCAAACACTTACCTGTTTCATCGACACATCCATCTATAAAAACTGAAATGAAGCACAAGTACACAGTGGAAATACTGCATTAATACATGTTGTCATGTTTTAGCTTGTCTGCCTGTAGGCACATGCGCACACACACACACACACACACACACACACACACACACACACACACACACACACACACAAACACAATGAACAGGAAAGTTTAACTCTTCATAACCTTGCATACGTGTTGAATAGGAAGTTGGAACAAATGGTACGCAGGTTACTGATAACAAATCAAATAAAAATACTCACAAAAACCCAGCCAAAAGCACAGAGGAACTGCAGTCATAACCCCAACCAGCACAGCAAGGTAATCCAGAAGTCTGCCTGTTTAAAAACAAGGCTTAGTCAGTGCTAAAAATGTGTTAGTCTTCCTTCAAAGTCAAGCCACAGTTCACAAACCAGATTACCACTGGAAAATAGATCAATAGCAACAAACTTGTGTTTGCAGTACAACACTGTGCCAGAGATTTAATGCATTCTTCAATTTCTGAAAACAATGTAAAACATTCAAATCACCTTACCTATGAACCAAATCAAGTTTTGCTTTTCAACACTCAAATAATACACAATAGTACAGTAAACCATTAACATTACATAAATTATGATTTATACTGCAAATTAATTAATTACATATGAAAATGCCTCTGCAGGTCAAAGTTCAATAAATAGGAACTCTGACCTTCACATACATGTGGTTTATTTTCATTCTTTACTGTTTTAAATGCACAGAAAATCAACAAAACTATTACTGGTACTGCTTTCACTACAAGGAATTCTTTAAAAAAAAAAAAAAAAAAAAATGATTTACTTGAGTTTTTTCCAATGTCATACAAGACACTTTTCCCAGAGAGCATCACCTCTGTCTCTTTGCAGTCTTAAGCTGAAGGTCATCTGTTCCATGCACTGAATGTTTTTAATTATATCTTTCCATTGATTGACAGTTGGAGGTTCCCTATGAAGCCAGTGCTTCGTTATCGCCTTTTTACTTGCCACCATAAAGACTTTTAAAAGATATCTGTCATTTTTAGATCATTCTAAGTCCAGGCTCCCTAGTTAAGAAGATTCCTTTTCTTCCCCAATCAATCAATAAATCCTCTGTCGTTCACAGCTGGATTAAAATCTGGGTCAGACACTGGCCATGTTAGTATTTGTATTTCTTTTTGAATGTTGAGTTGTTTCACTAAACAGGACCAGAGATCAATAGAAAATCTAACCCACTGACGCTGGATGTTATCATTTTTAGTGGTTAATGGACATCCTTGCAAACTCTGTGAAGGTCAGTCTAACAATGAGAACTCAATGATTTTCCATTTTGCAAAGTATTCCTGATTGCACCAGAGTAACAGTGGTTTTAGCTGTTTTTTTAGCTGGTTTTAGCTGTGCCACTAAATAATAACCTTAAAGGTTTGGTAAGTCCATCCCACCACTATCCTTCAGTAACTGTAAAGTTTTCTATCTTACTCTGGGGGGTTTACCATTCCAAATGAATCTAGATTATACCTTATCACAGTCTTTAAACTGATTATCAGAAACATGAATAAGTAAGGACTAAAAAACATACAGTAATCTGGGTAAAATATTTGTTTTTATTGTCTTCACTCTGTTGCCAAGGTCCAAAGGCAAAAAGGCCCATCTATCTCAGTCCTGTTTTGTCTTTGTGTTGATGTGTTGATAATTTTCATTGTACAGTTGGGACATGTCTTTGGTTAGTTTTACACCCAGATATTTTATAGATGTTGCGTCTCATCAAAACATAAATCTGCTTTTAAGATCTTGTGATGGTGTAAAATTCAACATTAACGGTAATATTAATGGTACAGCCTGATAGTTTTCCATACATATGTAGCACGTCCATGAATCTAACAAACTCCTGATTCTGGATTCTTTATACTGACCAAGATATCGTCAGCATAAAGGCATATCTTATACTCTGTTTCTCTTATTGCAATACCCTCCAGTTCTGGATCTTGTCGTATATGGCGCTGGTTGCTATGCGACCGATACAGACGCTAGGAAGTAGTCAATCATCTAGATTTCTAAAAACATACACCTCCTGTCCATTTAGAAAATCATTTGCTTCAGTTTACAACAGTAAAAAAAAAAAAAAAAATCGCCTATTGTGGAAAGCAAAAACATCATGGGCTCTAGTTTCGCAGACCTGGCAAGGTGGGGGCGTAGCGCAGATGCGCTTCGCCAACTGGGTGTGGCCAGGCGGATTTTCCAAGTTTGGCACGCTGTGCACGGTGTCGCAAGTACTTCGCCGTCCCTCCTACCGGCGGAGGGGAGGAGAGAAGGTGTGGAGTGGGTTTGACACAGCCGATTCACATTTAACCAATCAAATGAGCCCCTGTCCTCGCCTTTAAAATGCGCTGCGTGAATCACGCAGCGCAGTTTACACAGCTGCGTGAAGGTCTATTGCCGCAGGCGGAACGGAGCTCAGGAGACAGGCGTGGAGCGGAGACCGGCGAGCAGTGCGGACACGTCCAAAACCTCACAGGCAGGCTTCCGGAATGTCAGGCACATGAACAATGCAATAAATACCGAAAAAAACACTATTCAATGCTACGATCACAATCAGCACATATATATATCTCCATATCAACTGTCCCGTCACAGCTGATGTCAGATCAAAGGAGATTGGCACCGTTTGTGCTGATCGTGAGGTTTTGGTAATGTGCGCCAGGCAGCCAAACTTCCACTGCGCTGGCTCCGCTCCACCTTGCGCTGAAAGTAGACGTGGTTTCAGACGGCGAGCTTTTGGCGCACCTCGGCGAAGCCTTTTGGCACGAAACTGTCACTGCGCCAAGCTGAATCTGTCGGCACCTCCCCCCGCTGCGCCGCCACTCCCATCTCGGCGCACGTCGGCCTGCGAAACTTGGAAACTGTCCGCCTCTCCCGTTTCGCCGGTCGAAACCAGCTCTGCGCGGGGTTCGCCTCACTGCGCCACCCCGCGCTGTGCCGGGAAACTAGAGCCCTATATCTCTTTGCCAGTTTTTAAACACACCTGGTATTCCCAAATTGTGGGATATCTCTCTCCATGCCTGGGCTTTTTTAACGATATCACGGTATGACTGCAGTCTAGTGTCCCACAGCTGTGCATGCAGAAAGACAGCCGCCATGATGCTTTCCTCCATTTTTGTTGTGCCTTTCTGCCAAAATCCGCCTATTTTTTCAGATTCCAATATTCTCTCCTATTGGACGTGCCGAGGTGACATCACAGGGCGCTGCGCCCAAGTTAAAAAATTTCAACTTGGGCACAGCGCCCGGTCCAGCGGCGGCGCCAGCCTCGCACTGTGCCCTCCACGGCGCAGAGCGGAGCGCCATGGCGCCCAGTGATCACATACACAATGGATGGCTATAGCGCCGAGGTCGGCACCGAGCGCACACTATGTGAAAGCCCCTTTAACAGGGATCAAATGGTGTAGGCTGGGTGTACAGAGACTGATACAAATGTTCAAATGTTTTCTGTATTCCCTCTCATCTATATCATGATTGTCTTAAAAATATGATCCCTAATTTTATAAACCGTGTTTTCAGATTGTTGCTTTATTAATCTCCAAGATAATAACCTAGAGGCTTTAGAGCTAGGTCATAATATCTGTTTTGTAAATCCAAGCTTTTCTCTACTTATCCCTCTCTTGTTTAATTGGTCTTATTTGAAGGAGTAAGTGTGAGTCCTTATTTTTACTGTGTTGTACTTAAAGATCCAGAAGCTGTTTATGTAGGTCTGATAGTTTTTGAGCTTTCATCTTTATAGCACATGCAGTTTCTGAAAAAAAATTCCCCCACACGATTGCTTTGGCTGCATCCCATAGTATTACAGGGTTTACATTTCCACTGTCATTATCATTCAGATATGTTTGTAATTCATTCCTTAAATCCACTGTTATTCAGTACACTTATATTTAGCTTCCATGTTGTTAATTTTGGTCTGCTATCTAAATGTAATTTTAAATAAATAGTTGAGTGGTCTGATTTCTTTCGAGCTTATCTCACATTCTTTTAGCCTGTGCTTTTCAGATTTTTGCATAAATACAAAATCAATTCTTGAATAAAGAAAGAATATCCAGACAGTGAAAATCTCAATCAACATCAATCAAACTTAGATCCTGAATTCGATTTTTAGCCCATCTTTCTGTGGTGGTGATTTCCCTTTTTTGATTAGTTGTATCAAGACTTTGATTAAGAATTATATTAAAATCACCAGCACAAATAAGAACTCCAGCAGACTGGAATGCTAGCAGGTCAAATATTTTGTGTAGAAAACCCTGTTGCTATCTTAAGAAGTGTTGATGATCTAGTTTATCTTTTACCATTATGAACCTGCCATCTTTATCTTTGATCTCTGATATAAGTTCAAAATGACCCCAATTTGGCATCAAGATAGCCACACTTCTTCTACGTCCTGTTTTATAGGAGGAATAATAAGTATGTCTAAAACCCATTTTCTTTCGTTTTTCATGTTCTTTATTTGTTAAATGAGTTTCTTGCCAGACTATAATTTGTGCCTTTTTCCTTTTGGCCTTTGATATCATGTTACCTCTCTTAATGGGACTTGTCAAACCATTAAGAGCGACAACTTTAAATTCTTTGTTATCCAGAGTTTTCCTTAACACCCATCTCTAATCCCCAAACATATGAAACAAAAAATAACGGACAGTGAGCGTAAACTACAACAGTAACAAACATCAGCGAACACTTGTGTTTACTGGTTTACCTCTTGTGTAGGGAGGTGTTCCAGCCACAAGGTGGAGCCCCCCAAAGTTATTTTGTGTGTGGGTGGCTCTCATTCAAACTCTGCAGGTTCACTACTCTTAATAGTAAAGTAATAATAATTTTAACTCAGAAGAAAATCTCGGGGGAGTCAGCCAATGTTTGATTTCCAACAATATGCTCTGCAGGCTGGCAGATGGCTCAGTCTTTGCTTGAAAGTTAGGAAGGAAAAAAGATTTAAAAAATTGTACATTGAAAAAGGTAACCTACCATGACAGTCCTTCAATTTCAAACAGTAGAGAAGCTGCAAAAGTCTGGAGTCAGAGTAACATTATGTTAACGGAGAGGCCGAGACGTAATATTCAGACGACATGATGTCCACTTCAGCCAGTTGCTAAGATCCACAGAGTCTGTCACGGATGTTTTGCTGGTATTCCACAGTGTCTCTGCGTCAGACGCCTCTTGCTGTTTCCCAACAGGAGCTCAGCCACGTTGCTGCTTTTGATCTTCCCTCGGGTCTCGGTGGTATCAGGAGGCCTTTAGTTTGCAAATCCTGGGCAGCTTGATCTGCGCTCTTGTACGTGACGGTTCAAGAATCCAGGAAAACACGTAATTCGGTCAGTGCTGTATCGAACCGGATTCTTTTTTTCTTTCAGTACTTTCTTGATTGGTGGGTATTATCTCCTTTTGTCCATCACAGCGGTTGCGTAGTCGTGGTTGAAATATAGCCTTTTCCCATCAACAGTGATGGGTTTCTTCAACGCCAAGCTGAGAACCTTCTCGTTGACTGTGAATCTCATAAATCTTACAACAGTAGATCATGGGGGAGCATTCTCCGAGGTTTGGGCCCGAGCGCTCATGTGCCTCTTCAATGCCCAGATTGTTCACGTTCAGAGCAGTACTCTCTCCGAGTTCAACTTTTGTGAGATTTTCAACCATGTTCCACAGAGGTTCACTCTGCCCTTTCTCTGATACTGTAGAATTGGATGTTGTTGCGGTGTGAGTGTTCTTCAAATTTGCTCATCCTTGATTTTAGCTAAACTTGAACTTGAACTTTCAGCATGTAGGTTAAAGTCTCACTCATTGCCACAACACCCGTTTCCACCTCTCTGATGTGCTGCTTGGCTTCTTCCAGGCTTTGTGACGCAGCGCCTATTTAACCTGCAGTCTCCTTCATTTTCTGGTAGATGTCTGTTTGGATGTCATGAACTTGTTTTTAAAATAATCCTGCTGAAAGCTACACTGAAAATCTGAAAACTGCTTGAAGATATCTTTTTCCAGTCCAAACATCGCCAAAGCCATGGATTCTTTATGATGTCGCGAATAGAGAATACGAGACAGTTTCTGTTAACATAGACTTAAGGTCATGATCACCACTAAAATCTACATTTTCCACATCTGAGTAAACGTCTTCTCTCAATGGTTCTCCCTTTTTATGACTTCTTAGTGACTGATTTTGGCCCTTTTCTTTTCCCCCTTCCATTGCCTAGCTTAGAAAAAAACTTTCAAGCTCAATGACCTCAATTACAGGGGAATTTTTAGCAGTTCAGTCTAGATCTGAATTTTTATGCAACTATCTACGTCGCGCAAGTGGAAGCCATCCAGAGTTTTAGTTTCATTTTAAGGTCAGAAAGGTTAGGAATTAGCATGCAACACCTGCAGGCTAATCCCTGTCTCACCTCTGTTTGCAAGTTTTATTGCAGACCTGAGGGATGCAACAACAACCAAATGCTGCTGGTGTCTGTGGGAACTGGCCTTTTACTTCAGCTGGTAAATTCCTACTGCTTTACTTCAATTCTATTGTAAAAACCATCGTGTGCAAACTGGGAATCTGGCTGCCACTGTGGAAACTGAAGGAAAACAATTTTCCTGCAGGTCAGTGTTGAGTCCTACTGACAACCTGGAGCTGCTGTTTGAAGCTGAAGGTGTGGTGGTGAATGCAGGAGTGTGCTCAGTCACTTGACAGCATTGTCAGTATCATGTTGATACTGAGGGAATGGCTGACTATAGAATCAACATCTAACAAGTAAATAACATCAGTAAACCCTGACATGTAAGTCAGTTCATTCCCACACTTACAACACATGCAGTTTCCTTTAAAGAGGGAGTCAACAGCAGCAGAAAACTTGTGCTGCACTGCCCTCTAGGGGTTGAAACTTTCAGGCATGTTGCACTTCTGGCCACATCCAATCAGTGACCTCACATCGCTGTAGCACTTGAGTTCAAACAGGAATGTTTTCTGGAGCTGTAAAGTTACTAATTACAGCTACACTGGTTACTGTGGATGGGTAAAGTCTTTGAATAAAGCCACTAATTTGAGCACTTTAACTGTCACAAGTTCAAAACCTAAAACTAAATATTTCCATAAAATATCTTGATCTACTCCCTGCTTCCACCTGCTGATCTTTTCCATGTCCTGTTGTTAGTTTTTCCAAAGAGACAAAGACCAAGGCAGGTAAAAAACTCATGTTTACATGTTTTTATTTCAATGCTTTTGTGGGAAACACTTACCTATTTCACTGTCAAATCCAGTAAGGAATGAAAAGATCTTTCCTGTTATAGCAGCTGAAATGAAGCACAAGCACACAGTGGAAATATTTCATTAATGTCATGTTTTTGTTTGTCTGCCTACGGATACATGTGCATGCACATGCACACAAATACACACACACACACACACACACACACACACACACATACACACACACACAGTGAAAAAGAGGGAAATGTAACTCTTCATCTTGCATATGTGTTGATTAGGGACTTGGAACAAATGGAACGTGGGTTATGTACAAAAGAAAAATCAAACAGAAATACTCACCAAAACCCACCGAACAACCCATAGAAACTACAGGCATCAACAAAGCCAGCAGAGTAAGGCAAGTCCCAAGTCCATCTGTTTAAAAACAAGGCTTAGTCAGTGCTAAAAATGTGTAAGTCTTCCTTCAAAGTCAAGCCACAGTTCACAAACCAGATTACCACTGGAAAATATATCAATAGCAACAAACTCGTATTGTATGTACATTTACATTAAATAAACTGTGATTTATACTTAAAATGAATTAATCACATATGAAAATGACTCTGCAGGTCAAAGTTCAATAAATAGGAACTCTGACCTTCAAATACATGTAATTTTTTTCATTCTTTACTGTTAGTATTTACTTGTGTATTTTCCAGTGTCATAGGAGTCATGGAGACTTGCCTGGATTATTGGAAGGTGATGGTGCTCTGCTATTGGCTGCAGAGTTTAGTTTCATTTGCTTTTTTAATTCAAATTTTTCAAAATTTTATATGAACAGGAGTGTAAATCAAAAGGAGAGAAATACAAAACTAAAAAAGGTGATGAAGAAATATGTAAAATACATAAAAACAAATACTATACATTGTTATCATGAGAAGGAAAAAAAAATTGCAAATAAAATGTGGGGAGAGAGAGAGTGAGGAAAGAAGGATTTCACCAGAAACTACAACAGAATTTTGACAGATTTTTATACAGAATTAAAAACAGGTTTTCATCTCTGTGTGTAAGGTATATATCTCTGTTTTCCCAGACAGCATCACCTTTGTCTCTTTGTAGTCTTAAACTGAAGGTCATCCGTTCCATGCACTGAATGTTTTTTATTATATCTTTCCATTGACAGTTGGAGGTTCCCTACGAAGCCAATGTTTTGTTATGGCCTTTTTACTTGCCACCATGAAGACTTTAAAAAAATATCTGTCATTTTTAGATCCAGGCTCCTTAATTAGCATGCAACACCTGCAGGCTAATCCCTGTCTCACCTCTGTTTGTGAGTTTTATTGCAGACGTGAGGGACGCAACAACAACTAAATGCTGCTGATGTCTGTGGGAACTGGGCTTTTACTTCAGCTGCTAAATTCCTACTGCTTTACTTCAATTCTATTGTAAAAACCAGCGTGTGCAAACTGGGAATCTGGCTGCCACTGTGGAAACTGAAGGAAAACAATTTTCCTGCAGGTCAGTGTTGAGTCCTAATGACAACCTGGAGCTGCTGTTTGAAGCTGAAGGTGTGGTGGTGAATGCAGGAGTGTGCTCAGTCACTTTACAGCATTGTCAGTATCATGTTGATGCTGAGGTGAATGGCTGACTATAGAATCAACATCTGTAACAAGTAAGTAACATCTGTAAACCCTTACATGTCAGTCAGTTCATTCCCACACTTACAACACATGCAGTTTCCTTTAAAGAGGGAGTCAACAGCAGCAGAAAACTTGTGCTGCACTGCCCTCTAGAGGCTGAAACTTTCAGGCATGTTGCACTTCTGGCCACATCCAATCAGTGACCTCACATCGCTGTAGCACTTGAGTTCAAACAGGAATGTTTTCTGGAGCTGCAAAGTTACTAATTACAGCTACTCTGGTTACATGTTTTGATTTCACTGCTTTTGTTGGAAACACTTACCTGATAAACTGTAAGATCCACTACGGTATAAAAAGATAATTCGTGTCATGAAAGCTGAAATGAAGCACAAGAACAAAGTGGATATTATTTCATTAATGCATGTTGTCATGTTTTTGTTTGTCGACCAGCAGATATGTGGGCACACACACACACACACACACACACACACACACACACACACACACAGACACACACAATGAACAGGAAAGTGTAACTCTTGATAAACTAGCATATGTGTTGGTTAGGAACTTGGAACAAATTGAACGCAGGTTACTTACAACAAATCAAATAAAAATACTCACCAAAAACCAGAAAAAAAAACAGAGAAACTACAGCCATCACCACAGCCACCACACCAATGTGAAGCAGAAGTCTGTCTGTTGAAAAACAAGGCTTAGTCAGTCCTAAAAATGTGTTGGTCTTCCTTCAAAGTCAAGCCACAGTTCACAAACCAGATTACCACTGGAAAATATATCAATAGCAACAAACTTGTGTTTGCAGTACAACACTGTGCCAGTAAAACACTAAAATCACATAAACTGTGATTTATACCTAAAAATAAATTAATCACATATGAAAATGACTGTAAGTGTCAAAGTTCAATAAATAGTTGCTCTGACCTTCACATACACGTGATTTTTTTCATTCTTTACTGTTGTAAATGCACAGAAAAGCAACACAACTATTACTGGTACTGCTTTGAGTATCCTGGAAAGTTACTCATTAATTACAGCTACACTGGTTACTGTGGATGAGGAAAGTCTTTGAGTAAAGCGACTAATTTCAGCACTTTAACTGTCACAAGTTCAAAACCTAAAACTAAATACTTCCATAAAATATCTTGATCTTCTACCATTTTTCTTTGGATAAAATGATTGTATTTCCACCTGCTGATCTTTTCCATGTCCTGTTGTTAGTTTTTCCCCAGAGACAGAGACCAAGGCAGGTGAAAAACTCATGTTAACAACTTTTTATTTCTATGCTTTTGTGGGGAAACACTTACCTGTTTCACTGTCAAATCCACTACGTAATGAAAAGATCTTTCCTCCTATAACAGCTGAAATGAAGCACAAGCACACAGTGGAAATATTGCATTAATGTCATGTTTTCATATTTTAGCTTGTCTGCCTGCAGCTTCACATACACACACACACGCACACGCACACGCATACACGCACGTGCGCGCGCACACACACACACACACACACACACACACACACACACACACACACAATGAACACCAGGAAAGTGTAACTCTTCACAAACTATGTGTTGATTAGGAAATTGTAACAAATGGAAAGCAGGTTAATGACAACAAATCAAATAAAAATACTCACCTAAACCCAGCAAACAACCCAGAGAAACTGCAGTCATCGCCATAAACAGCAGAACATGGTAAATCTGAGGTCTGTCTGTTTAAAAACAAGGCTTAGTCAGTGCTAAAACTCTGTTAGTCTTGCTTCAAAGTCAAGCCGCAGTTCACAAACCAGATTACCACTGGAAAATATATCAATAGCAACAAACTTGTGTTTGCAGTACAACACTGTGCCATAGATTTAATGTTATTCCCTTATTTCAGACCCAGGGGATCCATATCACAATAAAAACAGCACAGTAAAAAAAAGATAAATACAGAGCTTTCCACCATATTCAATGTCTAACATACAGACATGTTCG
Source organism: Myripristis murdjan (assembly GCF_902150065.1). Taxonomy (NCBI): domain Eukaryota; kingdom Metazoa; phylum Chordata; class Actinopteri; order Holocentriformes; family Holocentridae; genus Myripristis; species Myripristis murdjan. The sequence goes on along the minus strand of NC_044001.1, from coordinate 14,882,000 downwards.
CCAAAGACTCCACAGTTTGGAGAAAAATCTGACAGAACTGTGTACAGGGTTAGCCAGAACAGCAATTAAGTCATTTTCTGACTCAGATGCCCTACACATAAATCTATACATCAGGTTAAGTAAAACAGCAGGGCAGGTAGGTACCCCGACACTGACAAACATATGGCTTGCACTGGAGCTTCTTGGAGCTCTCAGCAGCAGCCTCATTCTGTCATTGTAGGCCATTGCATTCTTCAATTTGTGAAAACAATACAAAACATTCAAATCACCTTACCTATGAACCAAATCAAGTTTTGCTTTTAAACACTCAAATAATACACTAAAGAAGGGTAAAACACTAACATTACATAAATTGTTTTTTATACTTAAAATGAATTAATCACATATGAAAATGACTCTGTAGGTCAAAGTTCAATAAATAGTTGCTCTGACCTTCACGTACATGTGATTTTTTTCATTTTTTACTGTTTTAAAAATGCACAGAAAAGCAACACAACTATCACTGGTACTGCTTTGAGTATCATGGAAAGTTACTAATTACAGCTACACTGGTTACTGTGGATGAGTAAAGTCTTTGAGTAAAGCCACTAATTTGATCACTTTAACTGTCACAAGTTCAAAACCTAAAACTAAATACTTCCATGAAATATCTTGATCTACTCCATCTTCACTTTTCTTTGGATAAAATGATTGTGTTTCCACCTGCTGATCTTTTCCATGTCCTGTTGTTAGTTTTTCCCCAGAGACAGAGACCAAGGCAGGTGAAAAACTCATGTTAACATGTTTTTATTTCAATGCTTTTGTGGGAAACACTTACCTGTTTCACCGTCAAATCGCAACATAACAGCTGAAATGAAGCACAAGCACACAGTCGAAATACTGCATTAATGTCATGTTTTTGTTTGTCTGCCCGCAGATGCGCACACACAGACACACACACACACACACACACACAAATACACACACAAACATGCACGCACACACAATGAACACCAGGACAGTGTAACTCTTCATAACCTTGCATATGTGTTGGTTAGGAAGTTGGAACAAATGGAACGCAAGGTTACTGACAGCAAATCAAATAAAAATACTCACCAAAACCAAAAAAAAAAACCAGAGAAACTGCAGTCATCACCCCAAACAGCACACCAAGGGAAAGCAGAAGTCTGTCTGTTTAAAAACAAGGCTTAGTCAGTGCTATAAATGTGTAAGTCTTCCTTCAAAGTCAAGCCACAGTTCACAAACCAGATTACCACTGGAAAATACAGTACAGGCCAAAAGTTTGGACACACCTTCTCATTCAATGCGTTTTCTTTATTTTCATGACTATTTACATTGTAGATTCTCACTGAAGGAATCAAAATTATGAATGAACACATGTGGAGTTATGTACTTAACAAAAAAAGGTGAAATAACTGAAAACATGTTTTATATTCTAGTTTCTTCAAAATAGCCACCCTTTGCTCTGATTACTGCTTTGCACACTCTTGGCATTCTCTCCATGAGCTTCAAGAGGTAGTCACCTGAAATGGTTTTCCAACAGTCTTGAAGGAGTTCCCAGCTCTGCCATTGGCTGCAGAGTTTTCATTTCATTTGTTTTTTTAATTACATTTTTCACTAGTTAAGAAGATTCCTTTTCTTTCCCAATCAATAAATCCTCTGTCGTTCACAGCTGGATTAAAATCTGGGTCATACACTGGCCATGTTTGTATTTGTATTTCTTTGTGAATGTTGAGTTGTTTCACTAAACAGGACCAGAGATCAATAGAAAATCTAACCCACTGACTCTGGATGATATAATTTTTAGTGGTTAATGGACATCCTAGCAAACTCTGTAAAGGTCAGTCTAACAATGAGACCTCAATGATTTTCCATTTTGCAAAGTATTCCTGACTGCACCAGAGTAACAGTGGTTTTAGCTGTGCCATTAAACAATAACCTTAAAGGTTTGGTAAGCCCATCCCACCACTATCCTTCAGTAACTGTAAAGTTTTCTATCTTACTCTGGGGGGTTTACCGTTCCAAATAAATCTAGATAATACCTTATCGCATTCTTTAAATTGATTATCAGAAACATGAATAGGTAAGGACTGAAAAAGATAAAGTATCTGGGTAAAATATTTGTTTTTATTGTCATCGCTCTGTTGCCAAGGTCCAAAGGCAGTAAGGCCCATCTATCTCAATCCTGTTTTGTCTTTGTGTTGATGTGTTGATCATTTTCATTGTACAGTTGGGACATGTCTTTGGTTAGTTTTACATCCAGATATTTTATAGATGCTGAGTCCCATCAAAACATAAATCTGCTTTTAAGATCTTGTGATGGTGTAAAACTGAGCATTAATTGTAATATTACTGGTATAGCCTGATATTTTTCCATACATATGTAGCACGTCCATTACTTTAGGAACTCCAAATTCTGGATTCTTTATACTGACCAAGACATTGTCGGCAAAAAGGCATATCTTATATTGTGTTTCTCTTATTGCAATACCCTCCAGTCCTGGATCTTGTCTTATTGCCTCAGTGAGCAGTTTGATAAATTAATTAAATAGTCCAGGGCTGGCTGGACAACCCTGTCGACAACCTTGTTGCAAATATATGGTTTTAGACAGACCTCCGTGAACTTTAAATCTGGCCAGTGGGGATGTATACAATGTTTTAATGCTCGTAATGAATTTTTCATGAAAACCAAACTTTTCCATTACTTTGTAAAGAAATGCCCATCCCACGGAGTCAAAAGCTTTTTCGAAATGCAAACTGAGTAAAATAGCTCTGAATTTTTCCTTTTTTATATATTGAACTGTGTGGAGGCTCCTCCTAATGTTATCCTGGGTCTGCCTACCTCCAATAAATCCAGTATGATCCTCCTCTGTCAATAAGGGCATCACTTCCTTCATTCTTTTAGTTACAATATCTACATAAATTTTATTATCTTGATTTAAAAACACTGATTGGACAATATGCTCCACATTTCATTAAAATCTTACCCTCTTTTGGAATTACCAAGATAATAGCCTCCCTCCAAGATAGAGGGAAAAGCCCCTCCCTCAATATATAATTAAAGCTTTTGTGTAATATTGGTATTAAATGCTCCCTCATTGCTTTACACCATTTTGCCAGAAATCCATCAGTCCCTGGATATTTCCAGGATTTCATCGAGGAGATCTCCCTGTCAGTTTCTTCTACTGTTATTTCTTTTGTTAACTTATCATTATGTAGTTTGCCCAAAGAGGGCAGCTTACATTGGCTCAGGAATTCTTCAGTCTAACAGGGATCAAATGATATAGGCTGGGTGTACAGAGACCGATAAAAATGTTCAAATGTTTTTTGTATTCCCTCACATCTATATCATGATTGTCTTAAAAATATGATCCCTAATTTTATAAACTGTGTTTTCAGATTGTTGCTTTCTCAAACTCCAAGATAATAACCTAGAGGCTTTAGAGCCAGGTCATAGTATCTCTGTTTTTTAGCTTCTTCCCCCAGGCCACACGGATCCTGAACTCTTTATAACAAAACACTTTATCACAAAACACTTTATAACTGATCACATCAACACATATCACCTGCCTGCAGTATCAGACAGCTTAGCACCTTACTACCCCCTGCTGTCTGACACTCTCACCCCCACTCCCGAACGGACTGCAACTGTTACACTACACACTACACTACTGATAGATAGCAACACGCAAAGACTGGAGGGGAAAGGCCGGATCAAGTCGGACAGTTCCTGAATCCCAGTACCGGGCGTCAGGTTCTGCCACTGGGTTCATGGTGTCATGCTGACCCTGAACCTCCGTCGGAGCGAGTTGCTCTTCAGTGTATCGGCAGCTCAAATGGATGTGGGTCAGTGCCTTCACGTTCCCATCCACCCATTCATTTTCTATTTCCTTTCTTACTTCTATTTATTACTAATGCACACTTATGTTCATAATTGTAATTGTATATTCTATATTGTATATAGGATTGTATATAGGAGTGTATATATATTCTTTCTATCTTTATTTCTTTTTATCCATTTTACTTGCACAGTGCTGGAGTTGTCACAATTGCATTTCACTGCTACTGTACTTGTACATCAGGCATGTGACAAATAAAACTTGAACTTGAACTTGTAAATCCAAGCTTTTCTCTACTTCATCACTGTAAATCTTATCTCTCTCTTGTTTAAATGGTCTCATTTGAAGGAGTAAGTGTGAGTCCTTATTTTTACTGTGTTGTACTTCTTACAGCTTCTACTTCTTAAGATCTAGAAGCTGTTTTTGTAGGTCTGATAGTTTTTGAGATTTCATCTTTCCAGCACATGCAGTTTCTTAAATAATTTTTCCCCACACGACAGCTTTGGCTGCATCCCATAGTATTACAGGGTTTACATTTCCATTATCATTATCATTCAGACATGTTTGTAATTCATTCCTTAAACCCACTGTTATTCAGCATATTTATATTATATAGCCTCCATGTTGTTGATTTTGGTGTGCTAACTAAATGTAATTTTAAATTCATAGTAGAGGGGTCTGATATTTCTCTTGAGCTTATCTCACATTCTTTTAGCCTGTGCCTTTCAGATTTTTGCATAAAAACATAATCAGTCCTTGAATAAACATTATGATGATTTGAAAAAAACTTGTACCATCTATCCAGACAGTGAAAATCTCTCCATACATCAATTTTTATTAGACCATCTTTCTGTGGTGGTGGTTTTCCTGTTTTGATTAGTTATATCAAGACTTTGATTAAGAATTATATTAAAATCACCAGCACAAATAAGAACTCCATCAGACTGGAATGCTAGTAGATCAATTTTTTTTTTTTTTTTTTTTTTTTGGTAGAACACCCTGTTGCTGTCTGGAGGTGCATAAACATTAAGAGGAAACATGAAGAAGAGTCAAATAAGTATTTTACACCCGAAGCCGTCCAGAGTTTTAGTTTCATTTTAAGGCCAGAATGGATAGGAATTAGCATGCAGCACCTGCAGGCTAATCCCTGTCTCACCTCTGTTTCTGAGTTTTACTGCAGACATGAGGGATGCAACAACAACCAAATGCTGCTGGTGAAAAGAGGAAGGCAGGTGAAAAACTCATGCTAACACGTTTTTATTTAAATGCTTTTGTGGGAAACACTTACTTGTTTCACTGTCAAATCCACCAAGTAATGAAAAGATCTTTCCTGATATAACAGCTGAAATGAAGCACAAGCACACAGTGGAAATATTGGATTAATGCATGTTGTCATGTTTTTGTTGGCTGATTCTCTCTAATAATGGGAAGAACAAGATTTCCCTGTTGGTTTTTGCTGGACACTCACACAGACTGTGTGTCTCTCTATTCTGTTAATATAGACACCCAAATGAAAGCCAAGACGCTCTGTAGCACGCACGCACGCACGCACGCACGCACGCACGCACGCACGCACGCACGCACGCACACACACACACACACACAATGAACAGGAAGGTGTAACCCTTCATAACCTTGCATATGTGTTGATAAGGAACTTGGAACAAATGCAGCGCAGGTTACTGACAACAAATCAAATAAAAATACTCACCAAAACCCAGCGAAAAAAACAGAGGAACGACAGCCATCACCATAGCCAGCACAAAAACGTAACCCCAAAGTCTGTCTGTTTAAAAACAAGGCTTAGTCAGTGCTAAAAATGTGTTACCTTACCTATGAACCAAATCAAGTTTTGCTTTTCAACACTCAAATAACACACTAAAGTAGAGTAAAACACTGACATTACATAAATTATGATTTATACTTACATGTGATTTTTTTTCATTCATTACTGTTTTAAATGCACAGAAAAGCAACACAACTATTACTGGTACTGCTTTGAGTATCCTGGAAAGCTATTAATTACAGCTACACTGGATACTGTGGATGAGTGAAGTGTTTGAGTAAAGCCACTAATTTCAGCACTTTAACTGTCACAAGTTCAAAACCTAAAACTAAATACTTCCATAAAATATCTTGATCTACTCCCTCTTCATTTTTCTTTGGATAAAATGATTGTGTTTCCACCTGCTGATCTTTTCCATGTCCTGTTGTTAGTTTTTCCCCAGAGACAGAGACCAAGGCAGGTGAAAAACTCCTGTTAACATGTTTTTATTTCAGTGCTTTTATGGGAAACACTTACCTGATTCATTGTCACTGTCAAATTCAAAGAATAAAAAGATCTTTCGTGTTATAAAAGCTGAAATGAAGCACAAGAACACAGTGGAAATATTTCATTAATGCATGTTGTCATGTTTTTGTTTGTCTGCCAACAGCTTCGCACACACACACACACACACACACACACACACACACACACACACACACACACACATACACACACACACGCACACAAAATGATCAATCACCAGGGAAGTGTAACTCTTCATAAGCTTGCATATGTTTTAATTAGGAACTTGGAACAAAAGGAGCTCAGGTAACTTGTAACAAATCAAATAAAAATACTCACCAAAAAAAACAACCAGAAGAACTGCAGCCACCACACCAACTGCCACAGTAATGTAAAGCTGCTGTCTGTCTGTTTAAAAACAAGGCTTAGTCAGTGCTAAAAATGTGTTAGTCTTCCTTCAAAGTCAAGTCACAATTCACAAACCAGATTACCACTGGAAAATAGATCAATACCACCAAACAGCAATCCTACATGTGTGTGCTGACAAAATGTTAAACTCTTCATTTTACTGTGCAGAGTAAACTACAGACCTTCGTAGAATAAATTCTTCCATGGTTCACTCTCTTCCTCACTAACTGGGTTCTTCATTTGGCAGAAGAAATTTTCAACATGGTAATCATCCTCGGTGATGTCCATCAGTTTACTTGACTCAGTCCAGTCTCCTGTATCTCGCCTCCAGCTGTAGGTGATTGGTTCAGCCTCTGGGATCTCTCCATTGCAGCTCAGAGCGCAGGGCGGTAAGGAAGGAGAACAAGACAGTGGCTCCAGTGCCACCGTGGGCTTTGAGACTTTCTCTGTTGGTGGAGAAAACAGATTTCCTTCTTCTTTAGTCTCTCTTACAGAAGTACCAATAACTTGGAAACCTCACATACTGAATAAATCTAAAATAGCTACAAGTATTGGCATTATTGGTAAAATCAGACCCTGATAAAACAACAGAACTAGTGTTAATTTTTATTACACAGTGTTATACCCTTTTATTAGCTATAGTAACATTGCTTGGCCAAGTACCCACAGGACAAAACATCTGACATTTTACCATTTACAGAAGAGATGAGAATTGTTAGCCATGCAGGCTGCATGAAGATCATTCTACTATTTATCAGGCCAACTCTACAAATTGCTACAAACGCCTGGGTCTGTTGTAAACATATTGTACCCTCCATTATTCAGCACTACTTCAATCCATCATTCTAATAACAGCTGTTGGGTTTAAGTCCCGAATGTTTAAATGTCAACCCCGATTCTTTTTTGTTTGGTTTGGAAGAAGTTGGATTTTGAATGTAGCTGAGTTTCAGTGAGGGGAAAAAGTAATAAAATGTTTCATGAAATAGGAACGTAAGTGCTCCTGGTTGACTGCTTTCAAATATCCCCACAATTTCCCCACATGACATGCAACCGGACAGTTCATAATGTGAATACACTAAAAGCTAGATAACACAGTCTGCACTAACTTCCTGGCTACAGCAGGTTGGTCACTAATGTTCTCTTTCTCTGTACACACACATCTCCTCCTGTGTGAGAGTAAATGTGAGAGTATGTAGCAGGACTTTGCTGAAAATATGCATCTGTGTACAATAAACCCACCCTGGGTAGACTGTGCACTGATGGAGAAACCAAAGCCTTTTAGTAAATCAGAGGCTAAACATGCTGCGTCTGATAGAAACACAGGTTTCACTGCTGATGTTTCCAGTTGCTATGATGTGTCGGGAACAGAGCAGCCAAGAAACACCTGTAGACAAACGCCTATCATATCATGGCCTCTGTATTGTTCTGCATACAGCATCACAAGGTTGTTGGCAATACCCAGCCCTAACGGTGACTGACTGGACTAATCTGACGTCTTCAGATCCCAACAACACCCCTGATTCTAACTATTCAGCTAGCAGCTGTTATCAGCTTTGTTTACCCACTTAGAACAGCTCATTCTCAGTTCAGGTTCTTATAGAGGCCCTGCATTTCTACCTGCCTTGTTAACCCTGTCCAGTGTCCAACGGACCTTTACACACACTTTTTGTTGGAATAGTCACAATTTATGTCATAATTAGGAGTCAAAGCAGCAAAGGTAATGGAGCCCTCTTATGGTTGTTTGGATTATTTTGGCTTTCTTGTTTTGCAAAACTTTGCAACTGGGTTGAAAATTTCACCCACAACTCAGGAAAACAAAATTATACTAACTGGGCCAAATGGTGATGCTATCATATTTACTTTTTGGCCCATAAGTGCTGAACTGTACATGGTAGCAACACATTTTTTCCCAGGATTTCCAGGGTCAAGATTGCATCTCTTAATTTCAGTCTCCCCCACATCCACCTGAGTAGATTTCCTGCTATTTTGCATTTTGTCTAAAACAATTTTCCTCCCTGATCCTCCGACACATTTAGTCAGAGTTTTGAGAATCAATAAAGTTTCCCTACAGTCTCTGCTTAGAATTTGGAGGCAAGATGAATTTTACAAAACGTGCAGTAACTCATGAACGCATTCAGATATCAACCTGAAATTGAGATATCTGGTCAGGAGTGTTCACTGAGCGTATGCGTCCAAGGATGTTGTGTTGCATCCTTAGGGGGTGCCACTAATGGAAAAAGTTTCAACCTTAATTTGTCAACAAGTGGAAACAAACATGGAAGAATACATTCATATTCAAATTCCTCTAAATTTCGCATTTAGTTGAAGACTGTTTAATTTGCCTAGACTCCGTTGCTGCTTGTGGTTATATTTATCATTTTAATTGTCGCTCCAACTCAAATAATTCTGACAAACATAATTTACAACTAAAACTTAGACAGACAGCTTGCTATAAAGGCTAATATAAATTTGTTGAAAGTTAAAATATTTAAGTCTGGAAGTGAGTCTACAGTTTGCAACAGGAGAAAAAAACATCATAGAAAATGTTTTTGTACACAGCCTCAACTAAAAGCCTTTAAGTAGATGAAAGACAAAAAAGTCTCAGACCCTAAACTCATAAACTTTCCAAACGGCTAATCCTGCATTTGTGTGCTGACAAGATCTTAAACCTTTATTATTATGTTACTCTATTACTGTGCAGAGTAAACTACATACCTGGGGAGAACACATTCTTCCATGGTTCACTCTCTTCCACACTAACTGGGTTCTTCATTTGGCAGAAGAAATTTTCAACATGGTAATCATCCTCGGTGATGTTCATCAGTTTACTCGACTCAGTCCAGTCTCCTGTATTTGGCCTCCAGCTGTAGGTGATTGGTTCAGCCTCTGGGATCCCTCCATTGCAGCTCAATTTGCAAAGAGATGAGGTGGAAGAACAAAACAGTGGCTCAACTGTCACCGTGGGCTTTGGGACTTTCTCTGTTGGTGAAGAAAACAGATTTCCTTCTTTAGTCTCTCTCACAGAGGTACCAATAACTTGGAAACCTCACATACTGTATAAATCTAAAATAGCTACAAGTACTGGTATAATTGGTAAAATCAGACCCTGATAAACAACAAAACTTTTCAAAATTGCATAACTCTGTGGTGTACCCTTTTATTAGCTATAGTAACACTGCTCACCTAATCTCATGGAGATTAAGACGTTGCTGTATCTATCCCCTTCCTGTAAAACAATGATTATCTCTAATAATGGGAAGAACAAGACTTCCCTGTTCTTCTTACATTGAAAACCTGAAAGTAATCCTACACCGCTGATGATATCCCACTTATGTTTCAACCAACTGGATTAAATTATCACTTGGAATGCACAAGTTGCATTGTAATCACAGAACATGAATGGAGTAGAGCGGTCATGGGACTGTTTCTGTGGTAATTTGGTTGGTAAAATCCTAACTAATAAAATAATAACTAATAAAACTAATAAAATCCTAAACCCTAGGCTAATAACGAACTAAAATGCCTTACACTAATCTATAAACTATGCTTAGCCTAATAACGATATGAACATTGTCAGTCACATAGCTGGACCTTTCTTCAACACAGTAAAGAACAAGAACACACATGACTAAAATACTACATACTTACTGATCACAATAACCTTGTACGTCTCGCTCTGGAGTTGGCCATTTAACTCCAAAGAATACACTCCACTGTAGATAAGAGTCAAATCGTCGATCTCCAAACGAGCAGTTGTTCTATCCAGGGTTGTGTGACCCTGAAATGCTCCGTAGTACTCCACACTTCCTAATTTTTCGATCCATTCCACCACCATGTTGCGATTATGTTTCCACAGGATGCTTTTCAGGGGCTTGGACTCAGCAGGAATGGGTGACTCCAATATGAGTTTACCTCCATCTGCAAGGTATACTTGTTTCTCTGCACCTGCAAAGAGAGAGCAGTTTGTCAGTCCAGGTTAAAATGAGCACATGACACTTTTCAAATGGCAGGCTTTCAGTTTTCCCCATTACTTTTATTGAAAAAACTTATAGGCTGGGTAGTAGCTAAAAAAAAACATTATTAAAAAACATTACATTAAAAGACTTTTATTATAAGTAGTTTGATTTAGATATGAAGACACAAGAAAATAAAACATGTTATTTTTTGGCAATTATTGTAAAATTGTGCATATTATGGCCTCAAACATTAGGCAGCAAGGTCACTGATGTTGAAGGGGTTATTATCGATCAGGGTTTCCCAACTGTTTCCATGCCGGGATCCACATGTAGGAGTATTATTTGTCCCGAGACCCACCGCTTACTTTAAATAATAATAAAGCTGTCAAAAAGTAGTTACACTTTCAAAGCACCTACATCAGTCATGAGGGTGAAATCTACATTTGTCTTACGTTCAGGACATTGTCTTAAATTCAGTGCTGACCTCTATCAAATGTTGGATTATATTTGGTTATTACAGGTCATTTAAAATGATTCATGTGAAAACCATCAGTACTGACATATTTTGCTTTAAACCTAAATATGTATATATAAAAAACAGCACTTCTCTTTTCATAAACAATGCATAGGCTCCAAAAAATAAGTGCAAATAAAATAAAATTTTGTCAAACAGGCCTAACAGTTGTTTTTTGTTAAATTCAATCTCTAACTCAGATTATAATCTCATGAACAAAACATAAAACCATGAGCTAGTCAGTTTAGGCTGATAGTGTTTGCATTCTGCACAGGACATCATGGACAACAATGCATTCAAGGGGCAAGACAAATTGTGCCACCTAGTGGTTATATGCCTACATTGCATGATTTAAAACTTCCCTCCACAGAGTTTTTCACCTGCTGCACCAACAGCATCTCTGTTGCCTACCATGTGATAATGCAGTTGGTTATGCAGGCCTTGGAATTACAAACAGCGTGTGCTATATGACAACTGAGTGCTGAATTCATGTTTAACTGGACTGCTTTAAAAATTAAAGGATTCTTATTATGGATTGAAATTGGCAATGTGCATAAAAAACCCACAAGAGTGCAATGCTGCCTAACACTGCCTCTGGTTTAATTAAGCACTCACTTTGACAATTATTCAAATGACTGAACTCCTTTAGTACAAAATTCTGTGCGGTTGCTGCCTGTTCGAGGGATGTGCGGCCGTGCGTATTTATAGTATCTTGTATTTCACCAATTTAGTTAATTCTCCACCTTATTCTTTTTAAAATTTTAAGGCACATATTTTTCTATTTTGTATTTCTTTCTATTTTCTTATAAATTAACTCTTCTCTTGAGAATTGAGCAACTGCAACTGACCCAATTTCCCCTTGGGGATCAGTAAAGTGTTCCTGATTTCTGATTATTTAAATGTTTTTTCTCAAACTATTTCACACCTTGCTTTTCCCTTCAGTCATGAAAATTAACATTGATTTATAGCATATGGGTTGCGAGTGGGTGAAAAAAAAAGTCTCAGCTGAGTTGATTAAATACTTGCGGCGATCTCCCCGCAGCAGAAACCACGACTGCGTCTCCACATTAAGAGAGAGGCTGTGAGTATTTATGGACAAGACGCAGTGGTGTAACTTCACTGATTATTTAATAATCCAAAACGCCAACAGGAACGGTCAGGATCTATCATCATCATAGCGGTCTCACAACTTATTTCAGGAGCTCAAAGTTTAACTCTGTTTTCCATGGAGAGTTTCCACTGTTGTGTCAAGTTTTGAACTACAGTTTTTAACACCTACCTGAGCTGTGTGTATGTGTGTGTGTGTGTGTGTGCTACAGAGCCTCTTGGCTTTCATTTGGGTGTCTATATTAACAGAAAAGAGCAGACACAGTCTGTGTGAGCAGAGTGTCTCAGATGCAGCTCGGGCCTCATTGCACTGCAGGAGTTTTAACGTGGAGCCGATATTCCCTGCGTTAAGTCACTTGGTTCTCAGCAAAATAGCCAAGGGAAATTATCTGCTGATAGTCATATTGACAGTATACCTGCAATATTACACTAATATCTATCTGTAAAACATGTCACAGACATAAAAAATCTAATTTTCTACAACCTGTTTTAGCAATTGCATGAAAGACAGAAAGTGAAGGCTATGCCTGTGTGGGGTTTCGGGGATGCTGAACTCTTTTGCTACGACCTTCTGTTTTGGAGATAAAAAAAAAAAAAAAAACTACATTGGCCATTATCAAAGACAAACTCAGTGTAAAAAGCATTGCAGCAGTGCTGTCTGTGTGAACACACACACACACACACACACACACACACACACACACACACATACACACACATACACATACACACACACACACACACACACACACACACACACACACACATCCTGCATTATACACTATATTACCAAAAGTATTCGCTCACCCATTCAAATGATCAGAATCAGGTGTCCTAATCACTTGGCCTGGCCACAGGTGTATAAAATCAAGCACTCAGGCATGCAGACTGTGAAACAAGACATTTGTGAAAGAATGGGCCGCTCTCAGGAGCTCAGTGAATTCCAGCGTGGAACTGTCATAGGATGCCACCTGTGCAACAAATCCAGTCGTGAAATTTCCTCGCTCCTAAATATTCCACAGTCAACTGTCAGCTCTATTATAACAAAATGGAAGCGTTTGGGAACAACAGCAACTCAGCCACGAAGTGGTAGGCCACGTAAAGTGACGGAGAGGGGTCAGCGGATGCTGAAGCGCATAGTGCAAAGAGGTCGCCGACTTTCTGCACAGTCAATTGCTACAGAGCTACAAACTTCATGTGACCTTCAGATTAGCCCAAGTACAGTACGCAGAGAGCTTCATGGAATGGGTTTCCATGGCCGAGCAGCTGCAGCCAAGCCACACATCACCAAGTGCAATGCAAAGCGTCGGATGCAATGGTGTAAGGCACGCCGCCACTGGCCTCTAGAGCAGTGGAGACGCGTTCTCTGGAGTGATGAATCACGCTTTTCCATCTGGCAATCTGATGGACGAGTCTGGGTTTGGAGGTTGCCAGGAGAACGGTACATTTCAGACTGCATTGTGCCGACTGTGAAATTTGGTGGAGGAGGAATTATGGTGTGGGGCTGTTTTTCAGGAGCTGGGCTTGGCCCCTTAGTTCCAGTGAAAGGAACTTTGAATGCTTCAGGATACCAAAACATTTTGGACAATTCCATGCTCCCAACCTTGTGGGAACAGTTTGGAGCGGGCCCCTTCCTCTTCCAACATGACTGTGCACCAGTGCACAAAGCAAGGTCCATAAAGACATGGATGACAGAGTCTGGTGTGGATGAACTTGACTGGCCTGCACAGAGTCCTGACCTGAACCCGATAGAACACCTTTGGGATGAATTAGAGCGGAGACTGAGAGCCAGGCCTTCTCGACCAACATCAGTGTGTGACCTCACCAATGCGCTTTTGGAAGAATGGTCAAAAATTCCTATAAACACTCTCCTCAACCTTGTGGACAGTCTTCCCAGAAGAGTTGAAGCTGTAATAGCTGCAAAAGGTGGACCGACATCATATTGAACTCTATTATATATATATATATATATATATATATATATATATATATATATATATGGGTTAGGAATGGGATGGCACTTCAGTTCATAGTATGAGTAAAGGCAGGTGAGCGAATACTTTTGGTAATATAGTGTATGTATTTGCATTTGCCTTTCCACTTTCAGGCTTGGTTACTGTTACCGCCACTTGTTTTGTTTAATATCTGTCAATACCAAAAGCTAAAATAATAATAATAATAATAATAGATTGCTGTCCCATCTACACTTCCTCATTTTAAAATCGGACTCAAATGAATTTGTAATTGAATGGCCCTGCATGATTTTCAATATTTTTCCATTCTAGCATTGCCACTTTTACTGGAGGAAGGGTTGCCAGGTGTACGATAATTATCGTATGTGTACAATAATTTGGCCCTCTGTACGATGTTTTTTTTTTTGTTCGTTTGTTTTTTAACCCTGAAGGCATCTATCCCCATGTCACATGTTTCCAGCCAATCGTGCTTTGCTGAGCGTGAACGAGCATGACTGTCTGAATGGTCAGTGCGCCCACCCCACGAGACGCTCACTGTCAGGTCAGGTCCTGACAGAGCCCGTCTACGACAAGCCTTGCCACTCTCCATTAACCCCCATTGTATCGAACTTGGCTGCAGTACCACCATAATTCCACTGGGGGTGATCGCGGGCGAGTGCAGAATGTATGGGGCTCTATGGAGCTAGAAGGCTAAATTTGTCTCTTACAACTGTTTATGGATGGAAAATCACAAATACTGTTGTAGTTTCTGAAAGTTCAATATGGATTATAGGTTAAAAGTGAAATTAGCGAGAACTTATATCCTTTCAGTTTCCTACAGTTTGGGCTGTTGTTGGCCGTAACACGCTAGCATTTGCTAATGAATGCTGATTGGTCAGTGACGAACTTGCAGCTGTTTATGACCAGGGATCCCACTTCATGGCACCTGAAGACGTATACAGAGAATGTCTAATATAGCGTAGACGGTAGGGCTGTAGTCTGTTAGTCGACTGGTCGATTTATTGGTCGATACGTTCTTGGTCGACCAAAATCTGATTGGTCGATTATTTGCCGTGTTAATTTTATCAGGAGTAAAGCACTAAGTGCTGATGGGGCTGTTTTCAGAACACCGTGTTTCACAGGTAACAGTCTGTCTTCAGAACACCCCCCTTGTTTTTACAATTTTAGATTAGCCCAACCCACTGGCGGAGATAGATAGGTAGGCCGGTATGCTCTGAATTGAAGAAAAAATGAGGTCTGGTTTTCCGACTATTTACTTAATTAAGAACGTTTAATGAACATTTAGTCCTCTACCCTGTCAAAGACGTCGTCAATGTCGCAGCATTTTACCAAAATAGATGGAAAAAAAAAAGTCGAATGCAAACTTTGCAAACAACAGTTTGCGTATCACAGCTCAACAACCAACATGGCATATCACCTAAAACGGTAAGCTAACATGTCTGCGTTAGGTTGCTCAGTCAGTTTTGAGTATCAGAATTGGCATATTTCAAAGTTTTAGTCTAATCGTTTTATAACTGCAGGCGCACACACCCGCGACGACGGCAACTTGACATAAACGGAAATCATAGGCTATGATATTGAGTAGGTGCACGTGATGCAACGCTGTCAGAGCCGACCGTCTCCAGTGTGTCATTCACATACCTGCCAACATTTGAGTAGTAAAATCAGGGAGATTTTTGTGGTGGGGAGCAGCAAAAGATGTGCGGGGATATTAGTGCCTGCCGAGCCGGTTAAGATTTACAACACTTCCAGGTTTTTAATAATTAGTCAGTAAACTCGGCATTGTCTGACACAGGCTGGAAAATGTGCACTTTTATTTACAGTTAAACATTTCGTTGTGTTACAGCTTCTGTTAAACTAACAGAGCTGCGGCGGCTTTCGGTCTGAGCTTTCAAAATAAAACCTTTGTTATTGTGCGTTTCTCATTATTATTAAACAAAGTTGGGGCTTGTAAATTACAGGAGATTCCCAGGAGAAAAGACAAAACGGGAGGGCGGCAGGAGATGAGAAACCTGGGAAAAACGGGAGTGTTGGCAGCTATGGCCAGATACTGCGACAAATACCCCCCACAATCTGACTTGTTTCCTTCACTGTAAAATCAGGAGATTAGCGGGAGAGATTACTGACCGGGAGCATTGCGGGAGATAGGGTTAAAAATTGGGAGTCTCCCGCGTGAATCGGGAGAGTTGGCAAGTATGATCATTCAGTGCAAAAATAATTAGGTCAAAAACGATTTAATATACTGCAAGGACTTGTTGTTTATGTTTATTTATAATTCACTTAGGCGAGAAGGCTAGCAGGCAGGCTACTGTCCAGTTAGCCGATCTAAAAATAGTATTTTTTTTTTTTTTTTTTTTTGTATTCCTGCCCCGATTAGTCGACTTTTGGTCGAAATTTCAGCACTTTAGTCGAACAAGATTTTCTCTGGTTGACTACAGCCCTAGTAGACGGGCTCTAGCCAAACTGTCTCAAGTGTCTCCGTCTGGTCTCCATAGATGTGCTCTGGAAATTGCCCTAAAGCAGCACCTCTCGCGATAGGAAACGTGTGACGTCATCACGCCTTTTGAACGGCTTTTTAGAACAGATAGGTGAACTTTCAGCTGAGTGTATTTTTCTTCTTCTCCCTGTATTAGAGATTCTCTGCCTGTGCACAGTACAGCTTGGCTCGGTCCCAATTCAAAGGTTGTACGCTACCTAGGTCGTATTTGTAGGCTGCTTACGTCACGGCGGCGTGACAAGTGCTGTCCCAATTCAATTTTACTGCACGGGGTCCTGCAAATGCAGCCGACAGATCCAGACTATTTTTGATTAATTTGCAGGATACACCTCCACGATGCTTCGCGGCTGACATTACAGCCTATTTCTCAGGGTACCTTTCGGTCCAGTTGAATTTCTGGATCAGCCATCGTTGCTGGAATTATGAAGCATGTTTTAGACCGTCTTAATGTTTATATCATGACGTTCTGATAAGTTTTCATGCCTATAATTACCACCATAGATTTGGTTTAGCTGTTAACTGTATCCGAACAACGCCTGTAAATGCAAGTTTAGTTAGATGAGTTAGATAGGCATTTTGCATGATGTTTCCATAGCAACCATCAGCGCATCAGGTATGTTACAATGTAGCCATGTGTACAGTTACTTTAATTGGGATAGTCTGTTGCAACTGAGGTGGGGTGTAACAATTATCTTAATTTTCTGCATCTTCACGAAGACAAATTAAAATAAAATACATAAAACTACAGAATCAATGTTGTCCATCTTGAGAGCGTTGAAGCTGCTTATCGTTTTGTTTCATGCACAGGTGTTCACTGACATAGATATCTATAATAAAGGCTAGATGTCTTACAGCGGAGTCTGTAACGTCATCACCGGGCGGCCATCTTGCCACAGGCAAGCTCTCTGTCGGAATCTATGGTACCTGAGGGAAGGTGAGTGATCTGCACAAAGGTAAATACTCTTATCTCGCTGAAATCTTGACGGATTTACAAACGGTTTGGTTTCTTACAAACATTATTAACGTGGCTACAATTCTGGATGTTTGACTGGAAGTGTAACATAATTATTAATTAAATGCAGTATTATAACTACACCTCTGACGTTTATAACAAACCACACCGTTTGAAAATCGGTAGAAAATTGAGCAAGTTCTGATTATTAAAAAGTACATGCACCACTACTACAATGTTATGGGTGAGCGAGCTGACTGTGGCAAGATAGCCGCCATGTGCGGACGTGCGACTCCATTGGCCGGCAGCACCCACGAGACATCTAGCCTTTATTATAGATATCTACACTACTCACAAAAAGTTAGGGATATTCGGCTTTCGGGTGAAATTTCAGGATGAACCTAAAATGCATTATAACCTTTACAGGTGAACTTAATGTGACCTTCTGTAAACTTTTGAATGCACATGTCCAACTGTTCAATGTTTCAGTACTTTTTGCACAAGTTGCTGTTCTCTAACAAGGAGTTTAACGGCAAAATTCACATCAGGTGTTTGATGCTCCAGCTCATCGAGGTCGTATCATTAGGGAACGGCTGCTGGAGACTGGGGTACCTCAAATGGAGTGGCCTGCACTTTCTCAGACCTGAATCCCATAGAAAACCTATGGGATCAGCTGAGTCGCCGTGTAGAGGCTCGGAGCTCTGTACTCCAGAACCTCAATGACCTGAGGGCCGCCCTTCAAGAAGAGTGGGATGCCATGCCTCAGCAGACAATAAGTCGACTTGTGAACAGCATGAGACGTCGCTGTCAAGCTGTAATTGATGCTCAAGGGACAATGACAAGTTATTGACACTGACATTTTTTGTTGTGGTATATCCACCACTGTTGTTGGCTTTTGTTTCAAGAAATTGTTTGAGATGAGGAAATCACCAGTGTATGCTTCTACTTAAATGCCCTACTTTCATGATATAATATCACTGTAGCGTGAACATTTTACATTTTCCATAAATTTCACCCAAAAGCCAAATATCCCTAACTTTTTGTGAGTAGTGTATGTTGACTGACACACCTCCGAAACTTCTTCCGCATTTTACGCTGCATCACTCGAATGCGCTTCGGGAAGCCTCGATAATAATGACGTAGGAATCCTCCGCAGGCTACACCGTCCCAATTCGCTAAACTTTTAGTTCAGGTAAACTTGATATCGGCACCTACGTCGGACGCCTCCTCCGTGGGCACCGTAGGCTGCGACCTAGTAGTCATCTAGCCCTTCGATTGAGACAGACCCCTTGTGTCATTTGCTTTCCTTCGGTCCGCGAGACATTCCAGACCGCGCAGCCCGCGCACGAATGGCAGCGGGATGATATCGCTTCTCATGAATCAGAATTATCGCCCGTTCTCTTCTCGGTCAACATGTGGCCTTTTTCTATTAGCTCACAGTCACGAGGCTGTTTGACGCAGTTTGTATTTCCCAAACTAAATACAGGCTGGGAGTTTAACAAGACCAGTTCAATATTTTATTTGTATAGTCAAATCATCACAGGAGTATTCTCAAGGAGCTAAAATATACCAGCAACGCTGTCGAAAAAACAGCCGCCCATCACACTGGAGCCAGTGTTTCCATCAAGGAAGTGAAGTGGGGCGTTTCTTGAAACTCACCCTCTGTAAAGTCCAGCAGCAGCACAGCCAGGAGCCCCAAGAAAATCACACGTCTACCCATGTCTACAGACAGAAATGACAAACTGTTTGATATGGAACTGCCATTTCTTTTGGCACGAAGCAGGAGCTCCGTCAGCGTCTGAGCTGCAGGTCGCTCCTGTCTTTACATCCGGATTCAGAAGTGAAAGCAAAAGTAAAAAGGTCCATCTGGGAGAGGGGGCGGGGTGGGCTCACTGCCTGGACTGACTCTGCAATTTGAACACTGCTGCGGCTTTAAAGTCACACGTCTGGAATAGATCCTGAAATTATATGTCTTTCTTTTTCCTTCTTGTTTTGTTACTGTCCACACTCGGTGAAGTGAGATGTCTACGTTCATCACTGAGCAAATATACTCTGTTTTCCCTTTATGCTATAAAAATGTGCTTTGATTTTATTAAGACGTGTGAGAAGGAATTTTATTGACTTAATCTTATTTTTTTTATCAAAATGGTATATACAAAAATGAGAATTTGTGAGCAAAAATAAACTCTGAGTCGCCCTCTGGTGCTGAAGCTGTGAAAACTGCAAACGTATGTTCACATGTTAAGGTCTTGATGTAATGTTATTTTCTTGTAGTTCCTTTTTATTGTGACCATCCTCCTGGCTTTGTTTGAGTTTACGTAATTGTTGTTTGTTTGTAATATTGCAATAAAGAGAGACATCAACATCAAGCTCAGGTAGGTTTTTGTCAAATGCATAAAAACACAGGCAGTTCATTTAAATGCCACGGAAAACTGAAAAACAATAGAAAACAACCATACAACAATACAGATGATAATATTACAACAGAATTATTTACATCTAAATTCTATACTTATATTCATATAAATACACATGTAAAAAATACACACACACTCAGACCATGTACATATGCAAAACCCTCAGCTGCAGTATATACAGTGAAGATGCAGATGTGGCTGTGACTCCACTGGCTGTTGCTAAGCCTTACTGCCTGTGGACAGAAGCTACATCCCTGAGGAGGGTGGCATGTGCCCTGATGTTACGGGACCACCAGCCAGAGGGCATGAGGCTGAAAAGATGATGACCCAGGTGAGTCATTTTTCAAGATTATGTTTGGGCATCCCTGCTTTCTGAGACAGTCACAGTGGGACGACATGCAGCAAAGGGTCACATGCAGGCTCTTAAGGTGAAGCCTTGGTATGACATGGTACACGCTCTACACAGCGAGCTGCCCCTCAGCATCAGGATGAGACGCATCGTGCTTTCTCTCTTTTATCACGTGTCACTATTACATGGTTAGGCTTAGGCAACAAAATCACTTGGTTCACAGAAAATGGAAATAGGCTCGGTCACGCACAAAAGGTCTTGCTGGAAAAGGGAGGAAACGTCATCATCACGTGGATCTCTGACTGACACCATGGGCTTGAATTTGAAATGATGATCAGCAGTCAGTGTCAGCATATAGAGTCTATGGAGAGTGTCTCAAACTATGGCAATACTACCAGTTGGTGTCATGTAAGCTGACTCCATGATCCAAACAAATAAACCAACTTTATTTCTGGGAGAAAAAGTCCCAGAGTCAGCATGAGAAGTTACTCTCATATTTCTGGCAGTTGGGATCCCAGCATGTCTAATACTCCCTGATCTGTGCTGCCCTCAGTTTCCACGGTTTAATTTATACTGCACTGTGGTGGCAACAGACATTATTCAATACTTTAAAAAGAAAAATCTCTCATGATGTGAATGTAGATGACAGCCCTTATGGCACCTATTCTCCTGTCCGTTTTCCAAAAAGAATCCAAGAAAATACTTGTTGAATGTTGAAAAAAATGCTGATTTTCAGACAGCATACAAAGACAACTGATCATACTTTTTCATGTAATTTTCAGACCAGAAATCCTACAGAAAGATCAGTGTCATGGTACAGTCATTATTTATTGGTGAAAAACAAGCAAATAACAAATGTTAGTCTCATAGCAATATAGATGCCATTTTGTTTTGTGAAATTTTCATGAATTAACCAAACTTAAGTTCATTTTTTATTCAAAATTATTTGGAAAATTGGGTTCTTTGTATGTTGTCTGGTTCAGGAGTTAAGAAAACTGAAAATTTCACCGACTTGCATGGACATCAGTTCAAGATGGTAGCTAGATGGGCCATTAGTTGACCTTGGCAACCGGAAAAATTCTCAACTAAAATTCAACTAGACACCATTAAGGTCCTAAAAAAAACAGGTTAAAAAAAAAAGCCATGTGGTTACACTGGAACCTTTTTCTCCTGCTAAACTGCTGCTTATCTTTGCACTACACGGTCTGTGCTACTTATCTCCTATACCAGATGCCATTTTTTCTCACATTCATCACACATAAGTCCTACTGCAAACAAAATTGTCAAAGCAGCTGTTTTTGTATGTTCTCTAGCCCCAGGGAGGATACTGTGTATGGGACCAGCAGCTGGCTTGTCTGGGAGAACCTCCAGACAAAAACGTCGAGCCCCAGGGAACTGCCTGCTTCACTTTGCCTCAGAGTTCAGTTTCTGAAGGTTTTAATCAACTGATTACCAGTCCAGAGTGGTTATCATATGTGGGCTCAATGTTTTTGGA
Source organism: Myripristis murdjan (assembly GCF_902150065.1). NCBI lineage: Eukaryota > Metazoa > Chordata > Actinopteri > Holocentriformes > Holocentridae > Myripristis > Myripristis murdjan. Next base: position 14,860,203 of record NC_044001.1, on the reverse strand, counting down.
AGCGTTGGAGTCCTGTCTAATTTTTTAACTTGTAGCACGAGCTTGCTGCTATTTCTGGCATTGAAGTCATTAAAGGAGCCGTTTGCCACAAAGGCTTAATCACTGAACTTGATTTCTGGCTACTTTTTTTGTTGGTTACTAACAAATAATATTGCAGCACACGAACACACACAGAAAATTCCTGGCAGCCCTCGGTGTCAACATACAGTCCATGACACTGAGAGTAAACTTTATCTCCATATGTACTGGAAATGGCAAGAAGGCTTCAGGAAGTCACATGAGATAGAATAAAGAGACATATAGGGATAAGTTTAACGTAGATGAATGAGTCTTAAACAGGACTGTCACATGGGACACTGGGTTTGTGTCCTGTTATTTTTTTTCATAGCTGACTTATTTTCAAACATTTGTTATCACCACACATTTGTGTAAGTTCAGTAATTTCAATATCTAGAATAAAAACTGTAAAATATAGTCCTTTCTGAAAAATCATGTAGTTTTTCTTTCTACACTAATTCACCATAAATGTATTGTACTTGTGTGTACAAATACTATTAATTACCCTTATAAAATATAAACTCACTTTAACCAGTCATGCTTAATGACCTGCAATGTTAAGGAACTACTGATTTGTGATTTTTACATGCACCCCTCCATTATCATGAACAGGAAAAAATGTGTAATATCACCTCACATTTTATGTAAAATTACATTTGAATCTGTACAAATAGAATAAACTGCCATTAAAAACATTATTTAGATGCAATCTTAAATTACAGTTAAGTAACTGTAATTTTAAGGGTAATTATTGCAATCATCTGTAAATCCACATCCACATTTCCCATATTTTTTTTTTACAATAAAAAAATATAAACAATGTCTGTTTTGGTCTCTTTTAGACTAATAGACTAATGTCTATTCTACAGAATGCTCTCAGAATAAACCACCTTCCATTTTTTATTTATTAACATCTCAGTTTCACACTGTTCCTTGCACATACACCATATTTACATATACATACTGCAAATGCAACTGCTGCACATGTTGCATTTGCATTACATTGCCCTGCATTAGGCAAGGTTTTTCTGAATCAGCTCATTGCCTAACATCACATTACATCGTATTTCGGTGCCAAAACAGATGTTATTTGTCAGAATAAAAGCATTCAATGTATCAGCTTTGGACAAATGGCCACCTGTGATGTTGAGATAAATGCTGTAGAATCATTATCAATTTTGATAATGCCTCTGTTATTGAGTCAATCAGTCCGTGAGTAAATGTAGGCAGTTCTCAGTCCATTTCCTCCTCCATCGGCTGTGTCTTCACTTCAATAGTTTTAGGGGGGATGTAGGAGCCCATGCCTGCTGCTCTCTCTGCTTCTGCCTGTGTGTAGGGCTCCTCTCTGAGCAGCTTCAACCTGGATGAGGAGAGAGGTGAACTATGAAACTCACACAGCTACTTAAGCAATGGTACCATGGAGTGAAATTACATTTGAACCTGCAGATATTAGGCTGGATGCATTTGAAGTGAGAGAGTATATGACTGGAGTAGAGACAACAGTGGGGATCTGGCATCTTACCGTTTTTTGTGCACTTTGCTTTTGAAGTGCTCCTTCAAGGATCTCATATCCACAAAATATCTCCTGCAAGATATGAGGAGTCGGTGAATTAAAACAATATAACAACATATTTGAGCCTCACTCAGAAAGCTGACTGAGCTACCGATACGAATCAGCCCAAATGTAAGGATAAAAACTTTCCAACCCTGATATTCTGCAACTTCTGCTCCTGCCTAACTAGACAGACAGGATGCTGTGTAATTATTATGTTTGTACATGTACAGTGTGGACACATTACTTCAGTCAAGGAAGTCATCTTTCTTTTTTGATCTACTTCCACTGTTTAGACCAATAAAGCGAACACTCACGCGCAGTGTAGGCAGTAGTGCTGGGCACATCCTGTAACATCATAGTCCACCTCTTGTTTAAGCAGCTTGGCCGCTGTCTCAGGCTTCATGTCGGAGTGGATCTGGTCCAAGTCCTTGGTCCTGCGCTTTGTCTTCCAAGTCTTGGCAATGTTTTTCTTCTTGCCACCCTTGTGGTTTCCAGTTTGTTTGGACTTCCCCATGGTGCTGTGCTGGCAAAATACAGAATTGTTAGGATATATACTAATGCAAGTAAGTGGAAACTTTAATTCCAGTGGAGAAAATGAGAAGCTATGTCTACTTGGTAGTTTTTCATATGCACATTAACTTGTCCATGACACCATAGCAAAAGATTATGCTCTGCTAACACCGACAAGGACAACAACAGCTACATAAGGCGTTTATTCGAGTGTCAGGAGAGACCGAAGTGGGAGCGGGGTTGTCCTCTAGCTGTCACTTAAGATAAAGTTTCCCAAATAAAAATACTTCGTGAGATCAAAACTGTTCTCGCGTAATAAATAGGTTGGAGATAGTTGTTAGCCCACATGCTAACAAGCCAGAAGCTGACGAAGCCAAACTATAACGGGGATTTAACATAAACCCGAAACTTATACTACCAAAACATGGACCAAAGCAGTAATAGTCATATTACTATGGCACAATCGTAAATGACGAACAGAAATCTTCCTAATTAAACTATTTGGGGTCTGCTTACCTTACACACGTGTGGTTCAAAAAGTGAGATTTGTTTCCGGGTCAATTAAAATGCTGCTGACTTTACATCTGTCTACCTGCAGGGGGCACCAAATACCGCAAAAAATTAAAACGTGCTATCTGGTAAGTTTATCAAGTTTATTAAGTTTATCTGTACTCCACTCCACCCCTCTCCCCCCCTTTTTTTCTTTTTTCTTTTTTTTTTTTTTTTTGTCTTGTCTTAAATTGTGCGTCATTGTAATGTGTTTTTGTTGTGTTATGTGAAATGTGGTGCTGTCATTGCCCTTTTTGTTTTGTTTTGTTTTTTTTTTTTTAAAAATTAAAAATTATTAAAAAAAAAAAAAAAAAAAAAACGTGCTATCTGGTAATTTTGTCATAAGAGTTGATAAGGCTTTCCTTTTATGTTTTTCCCCTGTTGTACATTAGTTAGAATTTGGTGTCCACAATGTCAAGATCCTACAACGTGGGTTTTATCCATTGCAAAAATTTATTATACAAAATTCAAGCGGATTCATGATATCAAAGAAACATGAGTTTGTATGTATTTTTAATTTCCTGTTTTCCTGTAAAATTTGGAGTCATATCGCACAGTTTTTTTTTAAACACTTAAAATATACTTGATGACCAATAAAGTATGATCTTGTGTCTTTATCGTCGTTGCATAATGCTCTAGAATGTATTCCTGTTTGGTAAATTCTCTTTAAGTACGGAATGGTGAAATCACAAAATACTCCAGTTATTTTATACAGACTTTTAATACCATATCTGTTGTGAAAGCTAACAAAAAAAAGGATAATAAGATAATTTGAAAAAAACAAACAAACTTATTTTAAACAAATTTTAAACTCCGCAGCTTTCTATTTCATTCTCTTTCGCTTTTCCCCCTCTTTTCCTCTGTTTCTCACACATCCCCCTGCTTTTTTCTTATATTTGGTTGCTGGATAAGTAGAGTAGCCTCGGTCACGTCACATGACATGCTGCCTTCCTGGGCTCCTGGTAATTTCCTATGTAAACTGAGTTCTTTGGATAGGAAATAACCAAATGGACCCTATAACAAAAGCAGTTATTAGGTTGTTGTTTTATTTCACATAGCAGTATCATGTTACAGTAGTAGTATAAACAGGAGGAAACTAGGTATGTGATAGATGTTTTAAGGTATTCACTTGATGAAATGTTACAGACGTGTGTGCATGATTTGCATATATAGAATGTGAAATCAGAAAATTTGAATATGATAATGAAATAAGTTGACTTGTTGACTCGACTTCCGTGCGCCTCCGTCTTCTGAGAGTGTGTTGGGTCACCGGTGTGAAGCGCTGCGTGCTATCACAAATATATCCGACAGCACGTAAAGGCAGCATCAGACTGCACTGCATACGCGCCGTGGCGGAGAGTGAAGATGGCGGAGAATAACGTCGAACCAGAGCCCGAATGGAGCAACCGGGCCTTGGACATAGCCGAGGACACCCTGGTGGCAATGGAAACCCTTCTGGCCACACTGAGAGCGTTTGAGGATGTACTCAGGCAACAAGAGATCTCCGCAATATCCTCCACCGAGTACTGCGACAACTTCTGCCAGGTAATGTGTACATACATGCACCATTGAAGCTACCGTTAGCCTAGCTTCGTATCCTGGATTGTTTTTCTCACAGCCTGCAAGCTAATGTTAAGACGGCCCATGGCCCGCTAGCTCCCAGCCCGACTTCAGGGTGGGCGTATATTTCGGAGCAAGAGTGTGCTGCTTATTTTCTCCCATAATCATATATGCATATAATTTCCACCTCAAGACATATTTAGCAGCCAGCATAAGGACGTGCGTTCATTTGCAGCCGAATGATGTTACTGCCAGTCTGCTGCCCTAAGTTGAACAGTCAGCTCACTTTAGTTTTATTGATTTAAGTTAACTAGCTAACTGCTATTTGGGGCAGTGATGGCTATTTAGCAAAGGGAGCAGGGGTTTCACATGCACATGATGCTGCCAAAACTAGCCCAAGGTGCACAAATGCATGCATGGCGTGGGGCGGGGCGGCCTCTCATTTTGTTTACCTCTAAAATTTTCTACTTGGAGGTTATGAATGTGGTGTAGCCTGCAAGTTGTTTAATGATGTGCGGTTAATTGGGGTGTTTAACGCAAACCAAATGGTTCTGCCATTGCATGACATGGTATCACATGCAGCTGAACACTTTAAGCATATTTTCATCTCAGGAAGGACTGGCAATCTGCCATGTTGTAATTTTTTTCGCTCATCAGGAGTGGAATCCAACACCTCCCGCTTGAATTGATCTTAACTCCTTGCATGATGTATTTGTGAGCATTACTAAGATGCCACCATTATATCCAAGCGAGCAAGACACTGTGGATGTGACAAATCTATTAGTTGCTCTGTTGACACTCAGTGGGAGTCAACCATTTGTAGATAATATGTTAATGATGAAATATCACATTCAGATTACCTGGTTAGCTGTCAAAGTGGATTTTAGATGACATATATTAGTCATACTGGACTTATTAACTTTTAGTCCTCAATGATATCTTGTGATTTTCCCCTTCCCTAGTGATAGTATTCTGGCCCAATTTTAGGAGTTTTGTTTTAGGCTGAAGTCATAATGGAAATGCTATATTTGCTGTAAGTATTTCCTTGAATCGGAAACAATCAGGAAGTCATTAGTACACCCATGCAGGTCTTCAGGGTTCAGCCATCATCCTTAGCTCCCCTTGAGAGAGAGACCTGTATATTTAGACTGAGGGGAATTAATTTAGTACCTTTCTGTAGACAAGAATGGCACCAACCAGCAAGGTGTGTGCCATGTGGCAAATGGGGCTCTTGGGATGCTGGTAGTGCTATGATGGTTCAATGTCAACTGTGCCTACCAGCCGGCGAAGATGGAGGTAACACACTGTTTTATAGCTGGTGCAAGGTAAAAAGGTGGAAAACATCAAAGGGCTTCCACCCAAATTGACCGAAATAGTAAGCAAAATACTAAGGGGAGAGAAAAAAACCCTTGTAATGCAGAGTGTAAGAAAATATATTCAAGCTTAACACTGCATAAAAAATTGCAATAAAGAGCTGTGGAATATTAGCACCGGCATATGGTGGGTACTACAGAATATCTCTGAGCCTGAGGACAGCTGACATACATTGTGAAAATGTTAAAAATATTCAATATTCTCATCACAGCAGTTGCAATCCAAGGAGTGCATTGTGCTCTCTTTTTAAGACCAGGGATGACTTTTAAGAAATGAATGCCTCTTTGTATGGTCACAGTTCTTGGTATCTAATGTTTGTAGGGTGGTAAAAGGTATCTCAAAGCTGTAAATGGCTGCATGTGGAGCCTGATGGACACTGGATTTATGGGACCACAATTTAACCACAATTAACACAATTTGCACAAGCAAATGCTCAGCTGTGATAAAAGTATTGGAAACAGCAGAGTCTGCTTTACAAAATATTAGTAACTCTGTTATAAAGTCTTTCAAGTGGTTTTTACTGCAGTATGTATTACCGGCCACCATATATGTCAGTATTGATATGTACAGTATGGGATGAGCTAAAATTGGACATATGGTATAGTAGCTGGGCTCTAGTTGGGTGTAAAGTTGTCATTTTCCACTAGTTGTGCTTTCATTCAGCATAAAAATGCATTGAAAGGGGTCACTTTGGTACTGATATTTACAGTATGAGTATAAATGCTGGTATCAGAAGATTTTGAAGAATAGCTGGCCCATGAGTCCTGTTTTGTAGTGCATGTTGGGGGTACATGAGTGTCATGTGCTGTGTGCAGTCTGTTCCCCCCAGGACCAATCAAGAAAACTCCACACTACACAGAATGCCAGCTGGGATCAATCGGGTATAGACTGGCATCTCCCAGCGGTGTCAAACCCCTCATTATCCAGACAAATGCTTCTTTCATCTTGTCTCATCGCCATCATTGAAAATCTTCACGTACACAAAGTTAGCAAAGTTGACAGAATCAGTGTTTTCTGGCTTGATAGCAATTATAGTAACGCTAGATGTGTCATGGGATTTATATTTTTCAATGTGTGTGTGTGTGTGTGTGTGTGTTTACAGGCACTGATGCACTATGCCGGGAGCAGGAATTCAGTGGAGCATGGTCTGCCACTTCTCGAGGTTTACTGCCTGTCCATAAACTGCTTTGCTGCCGCCAGGTCCCACCTCACAGCCGAGTCCGACAGTGTGGCCCTCGTGTTGAAGAGACTGGCTTTGTGAGTGCTGACAGATATTCCAGATTTATAAAGATTCACTCTTGAGCGAGGCTCTGGGATTCCACACCAGCAGGAAAGAAGCCTAAACACACAAACACACAGTCACAGCAACATGGAAGTGGAAACAGGCATCGCAGAGCTGAGAGTTTGTGATCGGTGCTCGAGAGATTTGTGTTTGAATTTACAAGCAAGCTGTATTGAATTGTTGTGTTTTATTAGCAACAAAATATGACTAAAATATGACTTTGGCGTGTTATGCTCTTTGGACCTTGAAGTTTTAGGATCCAACCTGACATTCCACACAACCAGTAGAAATTTTAGTTTGAGTTAATTTGGCATATTGATTTTTGGATGAAACTTTTGAGGCTTAGAGCCTTTTTTCATGACTGTGTTGTCACTGAGTTGCTCTGTGAAAACAGAATTAAAACTGTTTTTTTAATTTACCCACCGTGGAAAAATAACAACATGAAAATGTCAGAGGTAGACTAATACACCGGCAAAAGTAAACATAATTTGCAGGCAGACAACTCAACTGCTTTCACATGAAATCCTACTGTAGCATATTTCCCTTGTAAATTTCTAACCAAGGTGATAACACGTATTCCAGGTGTAACCATGGAAGAAATTAATGCTTTCAAGAGGAAGAAACTCCGCAGGGAATACCAAGGAGTAGAGCGTCCATTTTCTTGAGTTTACATAGTGAACACAGTGTTGGTGAAATTTTATAGATGATGCTCTGACGTCCAGTTCCTGTGAAGGTGGCAGCCATGCTACACTCCTATCCAGCTGCAGAAAACTGACAGAAACATTGAAGTAAAGTAAAGACTGCCGTTGCTATGGAAACAATACACTGCCTCAGCTAGTTTCATTAGTATAAACTGGCATGCTTCAGGACACTGCAGACCAGACGTGTTGACTCTCTTTTGCTAGTAGTTGCAAGCTCCAAGTCGTCTCATCTTGAATCTTTGGTGTAAACTCAGTTTTGATGCATGGAAGGTCTAACAATCACATCATTTAAGAAGAGAGCATGTCGTAGTGTTTATTCATGAGGTTTAATGTTGACACACTTGAGGTATAGTTCATCCTTTCTGTTGTTTCAGGTGTAAAGTTAATGCAGTGTTATTTTAAAATGTTATGAACATTTAATTATAAAATACGAGTAAATAGCAAATGCCACACCTTAATACAAGCAAAGAGACTGGCAAGAACAGCAAGCCAGTGAAGCTCTGAAAAGGCAGCAGTATTTTTAGAATATTATCTTTTCATTTTTCTACATGACTGACTCAAATTATTTCATGTGCCTCTAACTAAAACATGACTTAGACTAATGTGAATGAAACAACTAAAATCTGACTGAAACAGAAATATTTCAGGAGATGAATACGACTAACATAAAAAAAAAGTACCTGTTTACGGCTGCGACTAATCTTTTATTTTAGTAATTGAGTATTCCTTTGATTATGCCATTGAGTAATCAAAGTCATTGGATAAGAATTACTATTTCTTAAAATGAACAATTACTTTGTTTTCTTTTAGAAAAATCAATTTTTTTTTAAATAGCATATTTTAATACCACAAATACACCATTCTACACAAAACCCATTTAATACATATAGTATATTATGAGCTATTGGTTAGAAATAGTGTTTGGAAGTTAAACAGGTCATAATTCCCTCTCTAGTATGTATTTTATATTGCTGTGAAAACATAAGTTTTTCTCAAAAACTAAACTTAACAAAAATATGTGCATATATCGGCATTGGCCAGGAGTTGGAAAATATCAGCATATCTGATATTGGCAAAAAATCTAATATCAGCAGCATAATAATGTATCTTCAGCCAATAGTTAGTTTTGTTGAATAGAGCTTGAATGCATCGTAATGTAAGTCAATGCAGCCGCCAACAGTAACAAGGAGCGGACAGCAGCTCAGTGAGACCCGGGTCTCGGGTCCCACTCGATCCTGGTCACAGTCGTCACACCTGTTCTCTCCTGACTTGTAGACCGACTCAGGACTCGGGTGCGTTGCAGCTTCCTGGTGTTGGGGTTCAGTTTATGTGTCATCTGCGATAGTGTCTCTGTTTACTCTCTTTAGATAGAACGAGATGTTTTTCTTACTTCACCAAGGGAGTGATCGGTCCTGTGGGAACATCTCAGAATCAGTATATTTTTTACATGTGTCAGTGATTGCTAACAGAGACTCACAGGTGCAGTCAGCGCCCGATAGTAGAAACACTGGTTGTAGCTACTGTATGTCCCAAAGTTTACATATTTTCTGCCGTGTTCTAGATGAGCCTGCCTCCTCTCGCCCTTCACTTGTGTTTACCCTCCCTTCCTCCATCCTCTACCATAGTTTGCAGCTCGCACAGAAAAATCGCATGTTTGTATCACAGAAATTATCGTGTGTGTGCTCCACAATCTGCTACACAGATGAAACAAGGCTTTAGACTGAGAATCTGAATTGAGGATTTTTAGCATTTGAATTAGTTGTGTTCCTTGAGGAATTGTTTCTGTCCCATATCGGTCACAATTAACACGGCACCCATCTTGGTTTTTCTGTGATGCAGGAGCTGTTTTGAACTGTTGCTGTCAGTGCCTGAAAATGAAATCCCTTACGAGGCATGGGTCCAGTTCCACAACTCTGTTCAGGTAAGAGACTGGTTTTACAGCTGGTTTGGTGATGGGCTGCATGCATGACTAGTTGCAATGAGAAAGAAAAGCTTAAGCAGTGATGAACAAAGTCAACAATTACCACTTGGAAAGTTAAAAGAATTCAGGACCTGAGTTATGAGTTAGGGTGGTTATCAAAAGCCTGCTCATCAAGGCTTGTTCAAGGCTGAGAAATGGCACTCTTGTGAAAGGTTGTTTTAGCTTGAAATGTTTTGTCTAAACCAGTGTGATAAAATTATTTCTCATGGTATTGTGGCAGGAGCGTTTATAGAGTAGTAGGTCAGGCATATAAATAAATTGGCTGTTGAATTGTTTATCCTTTTACTGGCTGATTTCTGTTTTAAATTTAAAATAATAGCAACAATTATAACATTCAAACCAAATGATATAACACATTTTTCACCTCTGAATTTGATTGTGAAACTAGAGAATAAAAAATGGAGCAGGCAAAAGTACAACAGTCCATGTAGGCTCCAAAATGTATGTGTGGTGCACAGCTTGTATAGAGCCACATTCATGTCAGGTCTGCTTTTTGTAAGATGTTTTCATAGACTGAAAATGTTGCGTAGAGAGTAGTGTATGCATCTTTCTTTAATGGAGCTGCATTTTTATATCGAGCCTTTGATTTTAGTAATACAAGTATTCTGCTCATCAAAGACTCTTTGTAATGCAGTGATTTGTTTATATAAAACAATTTCAGCATCTGATGGCTTTTGCACAAGTGAATGTGAGTGATTGTCTTGTTATATTTGGCATGGCAGTAGGTGTGGGTACTTAAACCAAGTGGGTATCAGTATTAGTGCAGCACTGACGCCATGTTAAAGATCACAAACCAACACAGGATGCTGCAGTTCAATTCAGTTCGGATAATATGACGCTGGTTCAGCCTTTTTAATTTAGCGTTTCCTCACAGATTTTTCCAGCAGAGTTGTGCAGGGGCTCTCAGGTTTATCTCTGATCAGATTCTGCAAACACAGATGCACCCACACACACTCGTATACACTAAGACCATGACTGAGATCCAAAACTTAAAAAAAGTAACTGCAAAAACAAGTTTTGGTGTTATCTATGCTCATGGGTGATGCCTTTTCTGTCAGTAAGGAAATAAGAAACCTCTCTAAATCGTTGTACATGACTGGGCCTGGGGGATGGCAATCTGGAGAAAACCTTACAAGTGTTCTTCAGACATGCTGAATTGTGGTGTAAGTCTCCAAAAGAGATTCATTGATTATAGACTGACATAAACTCATTATCCCAGTGCAGTTGCAGTGCAAGTCACAAGCTATGTGGATTATGACTTGGGAATATGTGGCAGTGTCTCCACTGTCAAATTCCTGACTGAGTGGGTTTAACACATCAAGCACAGCATGCTATATCTGGCTGGATGCATCATATGAACTCCATTTTTTGATGTCTTTAAATGAGTGAAAATATTTTATTTTTGTCAGCAGGAAGTGACATTCAAATCAAAAGTAAATGAAACTTGGGTTCCACAGAGCCAGCTGTCACTCAGTTTCATATCCTGGTATGAACTGTGCTTTCAGAAGAGCGCTGTTCTGCTGAGTAGACGGTAGAGGAATTGTTTAGTCGGGCCTACAAATTAATTTGGGCTGGCAGTTAAATACAGTGCAGCTGAATATCTTTTCTACATGCCATTTAGTAAGATATTCTCCAATTGTTGGAGAACCATACCTTATACAGTATTAAATTCAAAAATTAATACATGTATTCTCATAATAGACTACAAAGTGTGAATTGTTTTGGTATTTATTAACAACTCCAAAAACAAAACAATTTCTGTTATAATGCCTTCCATTTGTTGATAACAATGATGACAATGAGACCATAGTGAAGCAGTTTGTGGCTACATTTATTTCGAGTCCTCAAAATATATCCCCACTGCAGATGAGTTGAAAGTTTCTGAATTACAGCGCACATGAGGGAGAAGTTTCCGCAAACCAAACCATTTTCATCAAAAGCAACATCAGGCAGACCTCGGCTTCTCAAACTCTGCCAAAGCTTATGCAATCGATGCCAGACAGAATGCATGGCTAATGTACCAAATAATGTTTGACTTTCATTAAAAAAAAGCCTAATTAATGTCAGAGAAAAAATATATAATGTGTTTTGAATGTTTTCAAAACTCATGATCTCATGGCAACGGTGCAACAGAGCTCTGGTGCTGCCTCTGTGGAGGGGGATTCATTGTTTGACTGTGATGTTTTAGTTGATTTAGTTGAAATCAGAACACTTTGTAACAGGATTTGTAAAAAGTGCCATGCATGTAAAGTTACTTACTGTATTCAGATGTGACAAATGTATTGTCAGGGTTTATAGTCTGCATTGTCCGAGCAACATTTTCACACCGTTTTCCCCTTCCCTCCATCCCCTGATGTGTCTGCCACAGATTGCCCATGATATGTTGTTGCAGTATGGGAGCACAGACCTCCAAGCCCTGCTCCAGATCACAGGAGAGGGAGGAGCATGGAGCAATCCTGTCCTGACCGCCCTCCTCACCGGCCAACACACCAACCCAGAAGAAGGTTGGAGACCAGCTAGCATAATGGGTTATGTGGAGATGTAGCAGCAGGCTGTAATTTTTTGCTGATTATTGCCTCATTGGGCCTGTCATTGCAGTCTCTTCACAGTTTTTTATGTATGTGTTTATTTTACTGTTCTTTCTCTCCTGACGTTCCTGTTTTCCCTCCACTCCACTTTCTGTAGTTGATGCGTACATCAGCCTGGAGGGGGAGGGCTTTATGGAGATGCGAGTGAAGCACTTGGAGAAGATGGGCAAGGTGGCCGAGGCCGTGGTCCTGGCCAAGGCCTGCACTGAATGTAGCTTCATCTCCAACCAAGCTACCTTTCGTCAAACCTACGTCTCACTGCTCTGCCACTTGCTACCCAATGAAGAAGCCATCATGGAGGTACTGCAACACTGGATTTTTGTGACTGTTGATTTGAATTTCAACTAGTTTCAGGCCAAGTTCACAGAACTCTGAAAATACAGTTTTTGTATCAGATTGTTTTCTGTTCACCCTAACATTTTCATAAAGTTTTCAGACAGCTGACCATCCACACAAAAACCCCACTGGTGCATGTACATAAAGACACTTTTCCACCATGTTGACTGTTTTGATTACAGCCAAGATCACATGACAGTTTTACATTATGCTTCACAGAACCCTCTTGTTTTCTCCATTTTTGCTCGCTGCACTGTAACGTGTAAGCAGCATTGTTCACTTGAGAGAGCGTTTGCAAAAAGCTCTGTTTTTGGTGGATGAAGATGCTGTTTTAGTGTGGACAGAAGAACAAAATGGAGAAATAAAAGATCTGCTTTCTCTGGATTATTATCACTTGGCCCCAGTATTTTCAGTAAATGGCATGAAACTATTTTAATATTCATACTTGAATATTAAATATATAAATATTAAAGTGTGTCTTTTACTGAAGCTCAACAGCTGTGATGAAATGTTACATAATGTTCAAGTGCTTCTGTCATTATTATTGCTTAAAGTGTGCTGGTACCCCTACTTTAAAAACTGCAGTGTATTTGTTATGGAGAGTGAGGGGGAACATTTGGGAGTTTAAGAGTGCTGTCAAATCAGTCTGATTATGCAGAGTCAAACTAAAGTACAGCTCTTTGAACTCTGTGGAAGTAATGCCAAGTTGGTCTTCTGTTGTTTTCTCTCTTAAACAACACTTTCACATGTACCAAGGATTTATTACCTTTACTTGTGTTTGAGTCCTGTTTGTTGTATTTGAACCAAGGATAACTAGAGAATAGCTGAGCCAAGCTCAAATGCAGTGGGTTTGCCACAAATCAGTCTGGGAGTTTTGCAGCATTATTCTAAAATTAAGATGAAATATAAAAAGAAATCACCTCTACACATGAACATATATATTATAGTAATTCCATTTCATACATTTGCATGATACATCACAACCCCTTCATACTAATGAAAGTAAACTTTTTCAGTGATTTTTTTTTTTTTTTTTTGTGGGTCAATAGTCAGATATGTCTGACTCATAAAACACACTGGTAAGCCTCCATCCTGTCCTTAGCATTTTTGTTCAGTGATGTTATACCTAATTTTCCACTCATTCCATTTGGGTTTTCAGCCATTTTGGAAGCTTCCTTTCAAGCTGAAATTCAGCTTTCATATTAAAGTAACTTTGCACTTTGTTGGCATTGACTGTCTTGTGGTAATGATTTATGTGGAAGGGATCGACATTAGGAGGAATTGACAGGTTAGTGCCGGCGTGGTTGAACACTAATTCAGGGTTTTTCCTGGCTCAAATTGAGGCAGAGGTGGTACCATCCTGATCATGCGGGGGGGGGTTTTACCACGGACCTTTTGTAGCACAGAGGAGATATGTTGCTCAAACACTCGTATTTAGTGTTAGTGTATGTTTATGTTAACAATATGTTAAATTATTATTATTTTAAAAATGTAAATTACTTATCAAACAGACCTAACAATTCAGCTACCAATGAATGAGCAGTAGTATGCATGTGATAACATAGATTGAAAAATAAGCCGAAGTGATACCTCTTCTCTGAATAGACAAGCTAGGCCAGTGTTCATAGATTTTAAATAATGCTATTAAAAGCAATAATCCTAATTTCTTTACTCACTGTTCTATTTCCACTACAGTCCATCAAAGTAGCTTTACAAGAACTAGAAACTCAAAATAAGCTCTAAAACTACAGGAAATACCTTGAATATTCCAACTACATCAAACTATTCTTCAAAAACATTTATTGTAGTGTCAACAAAAAACAAAGCAAGATATGGCATCAAATAGTGACATACAGTATATGTTTGAGCTGTACACTGTCCCTTTTAGATCAAATAAGAAAATGAAATGAAACTATGACACAAAATAATGCAGTTTAAAATGCAAAAAAAAATAGATATCTATCTAGAGACAAACTCAAAATATCAGTAAAATATGAACTATTTCTGACATTAATATCCTGACAGACTTTTTGAAAGAATAAAAAGCTCAGTATTTGCTCCTCCTGTGGTCTGTCCTCTCTCTCCCTCACTGTCCTGCACTCGCTTCAGCCTGTAAACAGTCATTAGCTTTTAGCTTAAACAGTGAGCTGAAAGAGGCAGGTTTTGGACCAAGCAGGGGAAAATATCACTTTTCATATTACAGCCTTGTGCTTGGTGAACAGGTGGTGTGATAAATGACTCACTGGCTTTCACTTGAGGAGGTTTTCTTGCTAGTTCTCATCAGGCTGCTGCCTCTCAGGCTGATGGACTGAAAGTTACCGAGCTGCCGCTCTGCCGGCAGCAGGATGCGGACCAAACCACTGTGAGGCATGGGGGGAGGTCATAACTTTTAAACACTTAAAAATCCACTATTTTACATTTATAATTAGCACCGCTTGCATTGCACTTTCATTGAATATTACTATATTATTCAAAATTTATGGATGGAGGGGTCTTGTCCCCCCCGACACCCCCGAGATTTCCGCCTATGTTTTCACTTACCCCCTGCAATGTGCTCGCGTAATTAACACCGTCGATTAACACACACACTAGCGAAGAAACCGAAACATAAAACAAAATCCTCTAGGAAGGGAATTTCTCGGCTCTGCTCTTTCTCTTTGGCAGTTTTGGCAGCGACTTCCAGTGCACTCTTGTTGATACAGCGCCACCACATCGGCGCAATGCTGCAACTGCAGTTAAAATGACATCCATCTACCACGGCGCTTGTCAGAAAATAACAATTTTCCCGACGTCAGAGTTTTGAGAGCCGGGGGCGGCACGAAATTAGGCTGAGGCGGCCGCCTCGTAATTTTATATGCAGGAAAAACCCTGTAATTGTGAGAATGCTTGAGGAGGGAAGTCTGATTCCACGTTTGTCTGTGATTTAATTCTTATGGTATTTGCCTTATTACAGATACATTGAAATAATGGCTATGCATGGTCTGGTGGTGTTTCCTAAGCAGTATAACATTATATTTTCTCCTTTAACAGATATCCAGACTTGACTGTAAGGATGTACTGGAGATCACATGCAACTTGGAGACAGAGGGGGAGGAGAATACAGCGTTTATTTTGTGTACCACTTTCCTGACACAGCAGCTTCAGCAGCAGAGCCTTTACTGCTCCTGGTGCGTAGTCTTTGTCAATGACTAAAGGAGCTTATTTACATGTATGAGTGCAGTCAGTGTGTGCAATGCATATCCTGAATTAGACTGGTTTTCAGATCAGGCGTCTCATCAGAGATGAATTGGTTTTCAGAAAATGTTTTGTCCTTATGGTAGTCATAATCAGTGAAGACTGTGTTTCCATGTGTATGAATGAGGTGGAAAATTTGAGGTTTGCTCACTTTTTTGTATTGTTGTATTTGTTCTATTCAAAGGGAGTTGACACTGTTGTGGAGTAAGCTTCAAAGGAGGATTGACCCCTCTTTGGAGTCTCTACTGGAACGATGCCTTCAGTTGGGTGCCATCGCCAAAACAGTCTATCATTTGCTTTACCTGGTCCGTGTTATCCGCACAGAGGTGAGTCTAAACACATTTATATATTGAAGCACTTGTTAATAAAGTTGGACAATATTATTGTTGTGCAGCACTTATTAAGTTATGGGGCATAACCCAAAATTGGTCACAGGCAGGGTTGGGTGGTATTGAGATTTTATCAACACAAATGCTATTACCAGTGCTGTATACCAATGCTGAAATTTATTGTTATTGTGATGTAATAAAGTGAGATTGCCAGATACTGGTCCTGTGTAATTCATGTCAACCTTTCAGTTTTTTGTGGACAAGAGATGGAGATAAATTCCAAAATGAGATGGCTTCCATTTTGAAAATGTGATTCTTACACAAACAAAATGACTGTTGGTGTTTCTGTATGATTAATGATTAGTTATCAGCCAATGTAAGCTCTTTGCTCACTGAAAAATAAATGTATTTGAAGGTATAATTAGTTGTATTTGGGGGGGATTTCCCCCCCCCAAAACTAGGCTTGGCTCATAGCTGATTGCGATTTAGAATGAACCATTTGTTGAGACTGGGACTTTGATGTAGCTCTATGCAAAAAAGCAAATGCTGCAATTTGACCTTTATCTATGGATAGGGAGCAGACTAAAAATGGATAATGGCCAAGATGCCACCTTGTGATTTCATTCATTTATCTTCAGTTCAAACCCAAACTTGCTGATTTCTCAATATTATCTACATTGTGATAATAGACTGGACATTGTCTTGGATTTTACATATTGTAAAATCATGATATGCCATAAGTTGTGTCTTTTCCTGGTTTTAAATGCTGTATTACAGTACAGAAATACAGTTTTCTCAAGTTATTAGACTGTTCTAGCCTTTGTATGGTTTATCTCTACCTGGTTGGTCATCATATCCACATTACTGATAACTGTTTATCAAAAAGGTTTTGTTTAAAATCTTATGAAAGCATTAATAGTCACCCTTACAGTATTGTCACAAGATCAGTATTGAGATAAGAGGTTAAGATGTCATGATTTTTTTTTTTCTCATTATCACCCAGTCCGGACTGTTTTATTTTGAAAAGGCATGTTAGCGTAACTGGACAAGGACAAGCTAGTGTCACGTCCAGCAGGAAATGGATTAAAAAGATATGACCATTAAACATTTATAGGGTTATAACAAATCACCAGATGATAATGAGATTCTTTGAAAATTGGAAAATTTGAATGAGATATCATTCTCTTTTCAGGCAGAAGAACTGGGACTGGCCTCATCGGTAGAACTTTGTGTTAAAGCCCTACAACTTCCGAAGCAAGATGACTCAGAAACAAGGATCTCTGTCTGCAAAACAGTGTCCTGCCTTCTTCCAGATGACCTTGAAGTGTTACGTGCCTGCCTGCTCACAGAGTTCCTGCTTGGCCCCAACCAGGAGGTCTTTGGTTGCCTTGAAGAACTGTACTTGCGCCCAGACCAGAAGTATGACCAGGAAAATGGGGTTATTCCTAACTCGCTACGCTGCGAGTTGCTCCTGGCACTGAAAGCGTACTGGCCTTTTGACCCAGAATTCTGGGACTGGAAAACTCTTAAGTATCACTGCATCTCCCTTCTCGGGTTGATTCCAGAGTCAGAGGGGGAGGAGGAGGAAGGGGTAGACAGACAGGACATTGCAAAGCATGAGCTAAAACATGAGCTGAAACAAGAGCCACAGGGAAAAAAGATGAAGGTTGTAGAATCTGAGCACCAAAATAAGTTGAATGGCAGTGTTGATGGTCATGAGCAGTGTGATGAAAAGGACATATCAGAAGCTAATGGTGAATCGGAGACAAAGAAACTTAAGTTCTGCTGTCAGATTTGTCAGAGGTCAGTCACTGAAACACAAATCCTTCACCACTCCAAAAGACATGGACAGGATAACATTCACCCCTGCCCTGTTTGCCTGGAAAAGTTTAAGAGCAGAAAGGAACTAGTTCCTCACATGAAACAACACATTCAGAATCCGGCAGACTTTAATACAAAGTGTGAAAAGAAAGATGACTTGCAGAAGCAGATGGAGGAGGATGATGACATTGAGCCAGGCGAGATCACTATTGACCCTTCCTTAATGCTGTATTATGAATCCACACATGATCCAGATGTATTACACCACATTGTACAGCAAGCCAAATCTGTGAATTCAAAACGGGTGGATGATGACGAGCATGTCACATTCAGTTACATTGGCATTCACTTCAATCTGCAGAACCGGGATGAGTATCCATGTCCGGGAACTCGCTGTACAAAGACCTTCAAACATTCCAAGTACTTGTATGTCCACTTGAAGTCAGAGCACAAAGGTGATGAGAATGTGAAACATTTTCATGAGATGAGAGACAAGCGGGAGAAGTGTGTTTTTTGTAGACGGCATTTTGTTTCGGCCTACCATCACCGTAAGCATCGAAGAGTGCACTATGGTGATCGGCCTTACATGTGCGTAGTTATAGGTTGTGGTGCTCAGTTTAGTTCTTCCAATGAACTTGTCACACATAAACAGACCCATGGTTATCAGCTGAACTACCAGTGTGAACTTAAAGGCTGCTATGTTACTTACTCTGATTTGGGACAGATTTATCACCATGAAGCACAGCATTTCCGAGATGCAGCATTTACCTGCACTAGCCCTGAATGTAAGAAATTTTACTTATCCAAAAAGGAATTCATCCAGCACTTATCTACGCACAACATTACGTTCTCGGAAAAAGATTTTGAGACCCAGAGGAAGGCTAAAAGGAAACTTCTTAAGACCGTTGCTGACGAAACAGCCTGCTCTAAGAAGTCAGGTGATCTGAAGACTATACCAGACGAGATGGTCAACGGTGATGGCCAAATTTCCTCCTCAGTGAGTTGTGCCTCCTCCTTGCACACATCAAGCTGCAAGGACCCCAAGGGAATGATGACTGCTGTTGCTGTTTGTTTTGATGGAAGTAAGTTCACCTGTGGTTTTGAAAAGTGCGGCATGACTTTCTCCAGGGCCAGAGATGTTCAGAGACATCTGAAATGTGCCCACCCAGAACACTTAAAGTTGGAGAACAAAGAGCATAGACATGACAAAGAACAGGGCTCAAAGTCCAAAGGGCTAAAGATGATAGCTGAACCAAATGAGGAGGAAAGAGGAAACAGTGAAGTCTCAACTTCAGTAACACCCAAGGGGACTGTGAAAGAAAGAAAAGCGTCCCCACATCCCAAATACAATGGGACAAACTCTTCAAGCCATAATCAAAATGATGCTCTAAGAGAGATTCTTATTGGGCTCAGCAAATTGGACCTGAATTCCTCTTGCTCTCAGAATGGACCAGGTGAGCCGTCTCAGTCCATCTTAGAAGTGAATGCATCACAAAACTCCCTTCACAAGGCAATCATGGCCAAGTCCCCTGTTGTTTTGCTTCAAAAGAGACCTCTACATCTGCCCGAGGAAAAGGTGAAAGTGAAATCTGATCAACCACCACCAACTGGCGAGGTAAGCCCTGTTGAACTATTGGCTGCTGCTAAGCCGTATACCTGTGAGATGAAAGGTTGCGACTTTAGGACTGCACAGAGTTACAGCCTGTTGCGCCACTATAACAACAAACATGGCCGCACCATTGAACAGGCCAAAAAGCTGACTTCTTTGAAAACTACGTCTTTCAAGCCTTATGTGTGCCAGCTGTGTTCCAAGAGTCATAGAGAGAAGAGTGTTTTGAAGGCCCATTATATTCAGATACATAAACTCAGTGAGCCTTTCATGGAAAAAATAAACAGTGCTTCTGTACAGCGTGAGAGGAGTAACAGAGCCACAGAGACTGCAAACTCAAGATCTCAGCCCATGACAAATGAATCTACTCAAGTGAGGAAGGAAGAGGTTTCCAGCTGGCAAGAGCGGTATCAGAGAAGACAAGAAAGCCTGATAAGAAGAGAATATGGCAAAAACTTTGACAATCACTCTCCATCTGAAGAGGAAGTAGAAGATGAGGTAGAGAATAGAGAGAAAGACAATGAACAAGAGGAAGAAAGTAAGGATCAAACTTCACAACAAGGCAGGACTACCAGACGTTTGGGAGCCAAAACTAATCTTTGCTATATATTAACAAAATTCAATAAGCCCTTCCATTGTGTAGTGAAAGACTGTGAAGCTGCTTTCTCGACCCAGGGAGGCCTTGTGCGTCACCTACAACTGGTACATCGTTATAATCGCTCTCAGCTCCTGCTGGAAAAAGATTTTGACATGCATCAGAATTCAGAAGTCAGAAAAGAGCCTGCAAAGAAAAGGCCTGCGTCACACTCAGATGAACCACAGCCCCAGTATAAATGTCACTTTGCCAACTGTACTGCCTCCTACCACCTCAAGAGCAGCTTAGTGCGTCACACCCGTGATGTTCATTGTCGGCCACCGGAGCCACTGCGGTGCAAGTATGAGGGATGTACAAGAGCGTTTAGCCATGCCAGTGCACTCAAAAAGCATATTCTTTACAGCCACTGTGAATATTATGATTCACTTGTGTTACGTCTACAGAGCACTCACAAAAAGTCAGTCAGTGGATGCCAAAAGAAGCTCATAGTCACATCACCCAGTCCTCAGAAAGAGGAACCTGATTCACCGACCACACAGTCTCCTAGTCACAGTCCTAAGTCCGAAGTGGCTGCCCAGTCAGAGGAAATCGGAGAAGAGGATAGTGAGGAAATGGCCAAAGGGTCAAGTAACAGTGACACTGATAAACCATATGACAGTTTTATCTATCGATCTCCTGAGGAGGCTTTACAGATGTGCCAAGACCGTGGTTTGCGTGTAGCTTACCCATGCATGGTTCAGGACTGCGATTCTGTGGTCAAGTACATGAAGAGTTTGCAGCGTCATTACCTTAAAGTTCACGTTATGTGTAGAGAGGATTTTTTTAAGTATGAAGACAAGCTTGTTTTCAATGCTGAGCAGCTTGAGGAATTAATTCAAAGGAAGTCAGCAAGGCCAAGCATTACAGGAGCCTGTGCACCTAATGGGGTTCGTAAAATGGAGTATCAGACAGAATCGGAGAACCCCGGGGGGCAGCCCACCCCCATGAGCCTACACTCCATCAAGGCAGATACATTGGATGAGGACAATAATGATCCACTGGGATTCCCAGAAGAGGAGTTGCCACCCGTAGAGCAAAACAATATCCTTGTCGGTGCTGATGATGTACTGTATGGTGAACCGAGCACCGGTGGGCACACTGAAGAGCCGGCTACAACACTTTCACAACAAACAATTGTCAGCAGTCACAACCAAGAGGAGAGCCCAAGAATGCAAAACATCAGTCCTCCTCTTATTCCAGTCACTGTTGATCTCTCGCCACCTTCCTCGTTACGTTTTACTAGTGAGGAGTGCTTCCAAGACACATCATGCAGCAAAGATGGTAGTAAGATGATGAATGGGTCGGCATTTGTCCCCAACCCTCCTATTCGCCAGCCGCTGAAACGAAAAAATGAACTGTCGGAGCAGCCTTCGAATGTGATGGATGCCCAGCCTCAATGCAATCCTCCACGCTCTTTTGACATTGCTACGTATAAACCCATGGGCTTTGAGTCTTCATTCTTGAAGTTCATACAAGAGACTAGTCCCAAGGAGGAAGATGTGACGCCACTCAAGCGGCGAGACTCTTTCAGACGCAGTTGTTCTGTCAAGGAGAACAATCAATTGGGAATCTCTCACACCCGCAGCAGACGCCCTCATTCCCCACTGCTGAAGCCCCTTACCATGACTGGGGACTTCACGTCAGTCCAAAACTTGAAGTCCATCTTGGACAAAGCCCTGGCTGGGTGTGGGGACCTGGCCATTAAGCAGCTTCAGTACCTCAGACCTGTGGTGGTCTTGGAGAGACCCGTGTGCACCACCACCCTGCCTGACCTCTTCCCATCAGACACTAACAATAGCAAACTGCTTCTTGGAAGTTAATTATTGAACACCTTTTTAACATTGTGAGACAAATAAGTTTTTCCTTTAACTTCACAAACTCTATACCAGTATTTTTTTCCTCCAAAAATGTTAGTATTATGCTGATATTTTTTAAGTTGCCAAATTCAAGCATTAAAGGAGTTAGCTTGAATAAATCTTTATCAGCACATAAGATAAAGCCTCACAGGGACACCGACAGGGGAGAGCACCAGGTCAGTTGTCCCGGGCCCTGAGTAAAGGGTGGGTCTAAAAGGGCCTTCTGACCTTTGAATAATCTGCCAGCGGGGCTTTCAAGATCATCTTGTCCTGGGCACGAGCAAGACATACTGCAGCCCTGCAGATTCTTTATTATTTTTTAGACTTCCTGGGTATGATTTTTAAAGATCTGGTATTAGACTACTCAGATAACTCTTCCTCTGTTAACTCATGAATTTAAATGTATATAGTTCATCCTGATAAACATTGTACAAATTTTCAGATGATTAGGAAAAAAAACTGATGGTCAGTAGCCTATTGCAATGCCTTTCACTTGTGTGAAAAACCTCACTGCAAAGTACCTGAGGATTATGTTTGGTTATTCTTCACCTTAATTTGTATCAAACAGTGTTTGGATGCAGTGGACAGATGTTGGCAGACATGTATGTAACACTTTCTAATAAAAAATAAAGCTTAAAATTAGATTCCTTTCAAAGTCTCAGTGTTTTATCTTTTGCATTGAGGTGGTTAATATTTGAGTAACGTTTGATGTCTTTGCATTACATTAGTTTCAGTCCCTAGAAGGTACAGAAGTGAGTTTTATGGTCATCCTCTATAGTTGTTCTGTAGCTACTAGAATTTATCTTGTCCCAGCGTTCAGATCATCTGCAGACTGTCTCATGATTGAAATGAGCACGGCGCCTTCACAGTGCCAATCCAAAGATGCTGGAGGTGCAGTACACTGTTTTTACAACTGCTTGGTAGGCAGGAAAAAAAAAACAGACAAAGTATTTGTTTCCCCTTACTTTTAAATTACACACACAGGAACAATTCTGTGCATTACTACTTATTTTCCCCCAAATGAACATGGATCCCTGCAGGGGCCTCTAGTGAGCTTTTTTGAAGTGGTTATAGGGCAGCATAGTTTATAACCAACATTATCTTCTCTAAGCATTATGCCTTTCACCTGTGAGGATTTTCACCACACCTGCTTCTGGGCTTGCATTTGGTGGATGCTTTCACCCACCCTTGCAGTGTAAGTGCAAAGAGTTTACCTCAGATGGCCTTTGAGGTTAGAGAACCTCTTCCAGATTGTGGTAATGCTCTACCACAGGAGAACACGTGGCTCTCAGTCAAATTACTATAATGATTAATAATCTTAAGGCTCTCTGTTAAATCATACTTACATAATCAAATAATTAAAAGTGTAGGGGTGTTTACATCCTGTGTATTCATTAAACATTTCATAAGTAAAGTCATGATTAAGTTGAACTAGACTGGATGGGACGATCATTTCCTCTACCTTAAATTAGTTGTAAGGCAACAGCTACATTAAGCACAGGCAAACCACTGACTTCAGCCTAAAGGTGTATCGCACACCAAGACTCCTGGCTCGTATAAGTGGCTAGAAAACACAAACTTAAAGTAAAACTTATGTTCATAGCAGAAATCACATTCAGTTTTCTTGCTGCTGACTCCTATACGGGGGGAAAAAATTCATCTGCGGAACCAAAGTCGTTTCAGTCGTTTCATCAGCGACACAGTTTGTTGCTGCACATCAACGGACAAGCTCGCCTCTCGCATGAATGGAGTGATGTTATAAAAGCCTCGTCTCTGTAATGGAAACTGAAAGCAAGCGTTTCCACACAGCTTTGTGTAGCTAGTATCTGTCGAGTTGAAGCAATATTTCGTTCGGTTTATGATCCTCCCCGTTTGTGCGCCAAGCAGGACCTCTGTGGCTGTCAGTAATCAACCAAAGCTAGCTAACGTTAGCTTGCCAAGCTAGTCAAACCATCTTGAGCAACACTGACAGCGAGCAGAGGAAAGATGGTTGAAACAGTGTTCGACCTCCCGGTTGAAAAGCAGATATTTTATGCTGTGCTGGGCTTTTCGTGGACAGTATACCTCTGGGAGGCGTACCTTGCTTACAGACAGGTAAGTGGCAAACTCACACTTGACTTATTGCTTTCACAAATTAGCCATAAAAGAAATCAGCTCCTGGCCTTTGACAGTAACTTCAAACTTTGTGAGTGCGACCCCAAGTTCCCATTTTATTTATTCCTCTTATTATGTTTCCTAGCTCTTCTTGTCACTGTTAGACAGAATTCATCAAATCAAGAATATGAAGTTTTTATGAATGCAGATGTGTTGCTGTGTTTATCTCCCTCGACGATGCAGAGGAGGATATACAGGTCAACTACACATGTGCCACAGGAGCTCGGGAAGATCATGGATACTGAGACGTTTGAGAAGTCACGTCTTTATCAGCTGGATAAGAGCAACTTCAGCTTTTGGTCTGGACTCTACTCCGAGACAGAGGGGACGGTAAGGCGTTACTTTGTCAAAATAGTTGTCGTGAAAGTTCTTCTCGTAACCCAAGTCTCCGTCATCTGCCATGTTGATTGGACCAATAATGTAAAAACATGTTTTTTCTTATGATGTTGAGGTGTCAGCCCATTAGACATTTTGTCTATGAAGCTCTGTGTGAATTGTCTCCTGTGTGGTATGGCCAACCATTTGTCTGGATGTAAGAGGCTGTGCTTTAAACTTTTGTCCTCCTTGCAGCTGATCCTGCTCCTGGGTGGAATCCCCTTCCTGTGGGGCGTGGCCGGCTCGGTGACTGCTCGCCTTGGATTTGGCCCAGAGTATGAGATATCCCAGTCCCTTGTGTTTCTCACCCTTGCCACGCTGTTCAGTGCCTTGACCGGCCTTCCCTGGAGCATTTACAACACATTTGTCATTGAGGAGAAGCATGGCTTTAACCAGCAGGTACGCAGTCTGACACCTTTCATGTGAAGACACTAGGAGACTGCTGGTCACACACACACACACACACACACACACACACACACACACACACCTAACCCCTCTCTCTTTCTCTCCCTCCCTCTTCATTTGCATTTTTTTCTCTCCTTTGTCTCCCACTTAGACATTGGGATTCTTCTTCAAGGATGCTGTGAAGAAATTTCTAGTGACCCAGTGTATCCTGCTGCCTGTGACCTCACTGCTCCTCTACATCATCAAAATCGGCGGCGACTACTTCTTCATCTATGCCTGGCTCTTCACCCTGTGTGTTTCACTGGTTAGTGCTACATTCTCCTCACCGGCTTTCATGTAGATGATGAGAGAACATTTTATAAGGAGTGCATCCTTCTCTGATGTCATTCCTACTACGTATTATATAATCACTGATAATGGAATACCTTGAAACTTGCAGGTTATTCTGTATTTATGCTGTAGATGGTAATTACCACTTCCTAATACATTTTCTTCCCCTGTTCTCATGTTTTCTCAGGTACTTGTTACCATCTATGCTGACTATATTGCCCCCCTTTTTGACAAATTCACTCCACTGCCAGAGGGAGAGCTGAAGACGGAAATTGAGTCCATGGCCAAGTCTATTAGTTTTCCTCTCACTAAGGTTTATGTAGTAGAAGGTAAAGCACTAAGTTAATGCTAATGAAGCCAAATGCCCATGCAGTCTTTATATTTCCATGCCTTATTATTGTTAGCCTTATGATTTCTTCAGTATAGTGCATGTCTTCAGGGCATGTTGGATATGTCTAGTGGCTGTCTGAATACTTAATGTAACATATTGTAGGAGGCAGATATTTGTTGAGAATGTCTTCAGAGTTGTATTTTTTTCTTCCAGGCTCCAAGCGGTCATCACACAGCAATGCCTACTTCTATGGGTTCTTCAAGAACAAGCACATTGTGTTGTTTGACACGCTGCTGGAGGACTACTCTCCCCTCAATAAGACTGCCGAGCCACAGCCTGAGCATGCAGAGACTGACGACACACCCAGCGAGCCCAAACCCAAGCCCAAGGTTACCATGGGAACCAGTTACCCATTATTCAACAAAGTTCTCATTGCAGTGATGCACAAACCATTAACCATTAACCTAGAAGTTTTAGGAAATTAGTGAGTTAGCCCTGGAAAGGAGTATATTTTTTTTTCATTAAATCAGTTAATCATTATGGCTTGTAATAGTAACAAACCTGTATTTTCAGTTTATATTTTAAGTATTTAGGAGATGATCCTGTCATGCTCAATTTGTAATTTGTCCTCTTTCTTTGTCCAGAACAAGAGGCAAGGCTGCAACAACCCAGAGATCCTTGCAGTTCTGGGCCATGAGCTCGGCCACTGGAAGCTCGGCCACACGGTCAAGAACATCGTCATCAGTCAGGTGGATTTAATCAAACATCTCACTGTAGACACAGTTTTCTGTCCACTGTCTTGTCAGTGTGTTTTCTTTAAGAATTGCACCAAAAAAGCAACAAATTGACATCATTACATATGATCAGATGCAGACACAAAGCATTCCAGTCAAAAGCAGTCATATTGAAGTATGTGTGATCAAATGTGCACCCACTGCATACAAATGTGAGTTAACAATAATTATGCTAAGATCTGGCCTCTTCCTGTTCTTTCTGCAGATGAATTCCTTCCTGTGTTTCTTCCTGTTTGCTGTTCTTATTGGTCGGAAGGAGCTGTTCCAAGCTTTTGGCTTCAATGATAGCCAGCCCACATTAATAGGCTTGATGATTATCTTCCAGTTCATCTTCTCTCCTTACAATGAGGTAACTATGGGATTGCATAGATAAACACACTACCCATGTTTAGGGGTTGATGTTTATCTGTCATTTCACTGTTTAATCTTCAAATAGACTTTTTCAATGCATACTAAATATTGTCCAGTGAGCACTTCACTGTCACATTACTTTATATTGCTAATATTTTTACTTATAGGATCCCTACCAGTTTAAAACTCCTGCAGATGTTCCATTCTCAGACATCCATGTGAATTCAAATTCATGAAGCAGCATCCCATTGTTCATGAAAAGTTCCCTTTAGAAACTTGTAATTTTCATACTTTCTCTCTCCGCAGCTCTTGTCCTTCTGTCTGACAGTCCTGAGTCGCAGGTTTGAGTTCCAGGCAGACGCCTTTGCACGAGGCATGGGGAAAGCTTCTGAGCTGTACTCTGCTCTCATCAAGCTCAACAAGGACAACTTGGGCTTTCCTGTGGCTGACTGGTTGTTCTCCATGTGGCACTACTCCCACCCTCCCCTGCTGGAACGCCTGCGAGCGCTGGGCAACGTCAAGCAGGACTGACGGGCTTGGAAGGGGGAGCAGCGATCGCTGCCTCCTCCTAAGGGTCTGCGCAGGCCGCTCCTGGCCCTGTGATGCACCCTCGTCTTTTTCTACCTATCTGCTCCCCCCCGTTATCCGGTTTTAGTTGTTTCTTCACTTGACCATTTGTTTCCATACAGCTCCCTTTGCTTACAACTTGCTCCAAACAAAACCAAACTAGATCAGCACAAAGCAGTCTCAGAAATCTTACCGGGCCTGAAGTGAAGTTCCCGCTCTTTCCTAAAGCCAGTATGAAAACGCCTGATATGCACTTGCTGAGAGCAATACATCTGGGCAATGTGTGTGCACAGAAACGCTGTAGTCAGAGCACAGGTCACACACTGCAAAGCTTTTATTTCTTTTCTTGTTTTATTTGTTATAATTATGCTTTTTTATGTCATTCTAAAGCAAATTTAACCCTACAAGTTGTCATTTATAAAACTTTATATTTTACATGCAGAGCATGCCACTTCCTTTTGCAAAGTTTTACAACTATCAAGAGCATGATAGTGTGATCATTACAGCATTTTGTTTTTTGAGAAACAGTATGCTAGTTAGTCCCAGTATACTGAGGTTTTATTGTTTAAAACCAAAAACAGACATGAGAAGTGTTCACACCTTTTTGACGTACTCGTGAGTGTTTTTGCAGATACACAGGCCAGAATATGTCGAGTTGTCCCCCAGTGCAGCTGCTGCTTATTTGGCAGTGCCTTTTTCAGGCCAGCTCAGCTCAGAGTCAATGTCATCTAAAACCCAAGTCTGGCAGATGGATCATTGTACCTGTTTTATTTTGATGAAAACATTTGAGTGCCTCTGATTGTGTATGACTCTGGCCAGATCGTAGACACTGTTATGAACAGGACGGTGCAAAAAGTCACATTAGATTTTGGATTTTCATTTTTACATGCCATGGGGGTGGGGCGGGTTGGGAGGAGCTTGTTTTCCTTCTTCTAATGCACTTGCTTGCAAACAAGGGTCCAACCGTACTTGTACTTATGTAACTTTGATGGATAGCATAATGGCGTATGAAGTGATTTGTGGAAAATATTGAATGTGGTTTGAAATTTTAAGTTGACCAGCTGTTTAGTTTTTTTTTCCTTTTTGGTTTTGGGCTTGTGGGAGCCCAAAGTTGAATGGCAAGCAGAGTATTTATGGATGACTGGAGGGTGGGTCTGCCAAGATCTGCCAAGTCAGTGTTTGGTTTGTTAGAAGAGGGAGTATACCATACTGTTTGTTAGCAGTACTGAATAAAATCTTTCAAAGCATTTCTCTTTTATTATGCTTTGTTGTTTTATGAGTTGAATCACATTAATAATAACTACAATGCCAAGGATCAGGTTTGTACATACATTATATGTTACTTACATAAACAGAAATATTTCCACTACTGAAATGACAATTATCAGAGGTTTTATGGTGGTCAGTTGAAATAATGTGTCATGATGAATTTTACCAGCACCACTTCAACAACAATAACTCAATTTTACTTAATTTATGCATTTTTAAATGGTGATTATATTCACAGTGAGTGTATTTGTGCGTGTAAAAAAAAAAAAAAAAAAAAACATGCCTGCAGGTTAGGACTGATTAAAATGACCTATTTACCCAAAAATTCAGACTCTACTTAACAAATCCTATCATAACATGACAGGGCAGAGCGCGGCGGCAGCGTGGGGTCAGCAGCTGCGTGCAGAATCACGCCGTCCAGCCTCGGATCGTACCATTTACACAAATAGGGGGACTGATGTTTCTCCTCATTTTCACAATTTCTCAAGACTGAGTGCTTAGTCTCGTTAATGCACATTTAATATCAATTTTAGAAATGTCTAGTAATGGACTGTGAGTTAATACTAAAGCGTGCTGAGCGTTTATGCCCCCCTGTATCCAGTCAGTAGTGGCGCGGTCCTGTCTGGTGTAATTTTGAGGACAAGGGCAACGTGCGATCTCAATGTTGTTTTCCCATCCTGGGGTAAATATGGCGAGGTTTCTGAGGCCTAACGTGAGGGGTTTTATCAGCTCACAGTTGAGGATGTCATCCGACCAGGTGAGAGAGGCTCGTGCGAAGCCCCGGCACCTGGACACACGCGCTGCTTCGGCTGCCATGTTAATATTGTTGCGTTAAATCAATTAAAAATGATGTTACCAAGCTATCTATCTGACAAAAGCTGTAACGTGACGTCGAGGAATCAAAATTTGTAATTGAGTATTAATCAGAATTGTATTGCATTTATTATTATTATTATTTTTTTTTATATATATATATTTTGAAATGAAGAAATCACCTGTCAAGCCACTTATTAGGAAATTAAATCAGTCTCACGTTAAAACGGGCAGCAACTCACTCATCTAGCAGTTGCATTGTTTGACAAAAACAACAACGTCAGTTCTTTTGCCAAAGCCTCACCTGGCACCTGTGCAAACAAAGGGCTCTTTTTTGGTTGTATTTTTGTAAAATAAACCGAAACTTGACCTTGAAAAAAAAGCGTGGCTTGTCCAGGGTCCACTGGGCGGGAGAAGTGTTTGTATCACACTGTCAGATAAGTGAAATGTCACCTGACTAAATGTGGAGATCAAAACTCGTGGAGAAAATGGTTGAAATCAGAGGAACCTGTATGCCCGCAGCCTCTGTTAAAATGAACAGTCCACAGGAAAAAAAGCATGTGTCCCAGCAGGGGTCTGGTGTTATTACTGGAGGTCTGATTAAACACGCTGTCCCCTTGGTGTGTCCCCCCCCCCTCTCTGTCCCAGCTGGGTGAGCTGGGCAAAGGAGCCGGGAAAGGTGGAGGGGGAGGAGGCTCTATCCGGGAGGCAGGAGGAGCCATGGGCAAGAAGCAGGCCGCCGAGGAGGAGATGTACTTCAAGTATGTATTTGTTTCCTCGCAGCCGCAAAATGTACATGAGATTAACACTATTCATTTTCTCACAGGCTGGCAACACTGAGGGCTCCCATGGGTCATGCACATTCTGGAAAATCATGGAAAGTCGGGCAGTTTGAAAAGGTTTTTGGATAAGTTTTGGAATTTGCCAGCTTCCGTTTATCAAATGATCAACTGGTTATTTGTTTAGGTTATGCTCAGAATAATCAGCTCTGATATGAATTGTTTCAAATTTTTGATGAAGGATAAAAATCATGTTTATAGCGCTTGAAAAATCAACAACTTAGTCATCGAGGCTGTGGAAAAGTCAGGGAATCTTATCTATGGATAATGGGCCCATCTCTGTTTTCTTTACCTCTTTCTAATCTTTCCATTCCATCTTCCCCCTGAATCTTTTCCTTTTCCTCCCTCCTTTTACCTGCTGTCAATCCGTTCACACTCCTCTTTTCTCTCCTGTGTTTGCACAGGCGTAAGGAGCAGGAGCAGCTGGCTGCACTGAAGCAGCACCACCAAGAGGAGATCGACCACCACAAGAAGGAGATTGAGCGCCTGCAGCGTGAGATTGACCGCCATAAGGGAAAAATCAGGAAGCTGAAGCACGACGACTGAGTGAAATCCGGCAGCGACTTGAAGTGATCCTCATCGTCCTTACCGAATAACTTGTTAGTAATCAGCCGGATTGCTGCATGCACTGTTCTCACCAGGCCAGCCATGGATGTGTGTATTATAAATACTTTGAAGTCATTAAAACAGCTGTGATAAAATGGTTGTTGTTGCCACATTATGTTAAACATGAGATTGAACCTTTTGTTTGGTGTACTGTGTATTTCAGATTAAAAAAAAAATCATAAAGAAAGCAGACAATATTCTTTAAATTGCTCCATATGACCCTATCAGCTGCTTTTTTTGAGTGACGCATAAATCAGTTTTTATGTTAAGTAACAAAGGAAGCTTAATATATGAAAATGTGAATATACAACTTGTATATTAAAGCATTAGTGATCTGGTCCAACATGTTTCCTGACATAGTCCTTGCCTTGGTGCATGCTGGGTTAGGCTCTTGTCCCCTTGTCACCTTGACCAAGAAGAAGGGGTGGAAAATGGATGAGTGGACCAAAGCTCGCATACACCAGATATCCATATGCTCATCCTTTGAAACTATCAAACAAAATTACAATTACAATGCACGGTCTTAGAGTGCCAAAACCCTGAGTCCACAACCAAGAGGCTTTTTTGTTTTAGAGCACATTTGTCAATCAAGATAACACATTTTTCATTTGTCATGGCTGTCACTCTAGCTGACAGAGTTAAGACTTTCCCATCAGCAGAGATGTAGGCCGAGCCCTGCGGAGGGAAAGCCATGCAGGTGAAGACTGAGACTGACCCGTGTTTCTCCAGCTAGTGTGGTGTGTCTGTGCGCGTGACCAGCTTTAAAGCATGCAAAACATCCCCACATGTGAATATTTCCACCACAGTGTTTGACTGTGGGTTTTATGCAATATTGCATTAACTTCTCACTTGGCCCATCTGTCCTCACTCATCACCTCTGATCACAGTCCTAACTTCTTCTTTTTCTTCTTCCTCTCCCTTCCCCTGTTCCTCTATAAACAACAGTTTATTTCAATCTACAGTGGAAACATTTTAGTATAATTTGGCCCATATTTTTCCACAACAGAATTTCATTGAGCTACTGTAATAAATTAGGGTGCAGAAACATTAACAGTGTAACCTAAAAAAATAATAATTAAAAATAAAATCAATAAGCTTCATATATTCTCATGGCTTTCTTGCTTTTCCATTTTTTCCATTTCCATTTTTCCATTGCTTTTCCATTTTTCTTACAGGGTAGTAAAATAGTGATACACCATTGTTTTAAATTTAGATATTCCTCAGAAAGTAACCAGATCCAGTAGATAGATAGATAGATAGATAGATAGATAGATAGATAGATAGATAGATAGATAGATGCTTCTCTGTGGCAAGCATGTGCATAGGCAATTTACTTAACTTGGATTATTGCACCAAATCTGCACAGTATTGGCTTATATAACAAAATATGAATATCTGTCAAAAGGGGCATCAATAATAACCAGCAGAGGGCAGCACATTCCCACTGTAGCGTCAAATCTACCCAGTCCAAAGAAGAAAGAGACAGAAAAAATATCGTCATTTCCGTCAAACCCCTGCCTTTTACCGCGGGCAGCCCCGTCGCTCTTTCTTTTCGCGCATCATGGCGGACCGGTTCAATAAGGTGGGCAAGTGCGGGAGACTAACAATCTTCACTTTTGCTTCACAGTGGACGCTAAAAAGTATTTCTACCTCCTAACCGGAGAGAATACCTATCGCACAACTCGGTTTTGTCTTTATTTTGCCTGTCGTGTTGTTGGAAGAGTGTATTTTAAGCGCAGTCAGACGGGCAGCCGCAGCTGAGCAGACGTGCCTTCATTATGGCAGCCTCCCTAGCCAGTCAGCATCGCTAGCTTGGTAGCATTAGCCACAGGCCCAGTCACGCATAACAGGTTAAATAGCGTAACAAATACTTAAATTTCAGTATTACCTATATGTGAGAAAGCTAATTTGCTCACAAGTGGCGCCACGCAGTAAAAGTATCCTCCACGTTTAGTCGGCAGCACGTTTGGTTAACGTGTCAACATGCTTTACGGCTACACCGGGTGAAGCTGCACGGCGTGTTATAGAGCTGCACATGTGCTGTCACCAAACTCTCACATCGAGACGCTGCCAATACGTTTAATGTAAAATAAGCGCGTTACTGTCCAGCTATAACAATCATAATGAATTAAACATCGGTGAGTGTTGGGCGGAACTACTGCAAGGGTTAGCACCAAGCTAACAGCTAGCCTCCTTGCATGTTGATGGCAGTAGAAGTAGCACCTTTTTTAATTAAGGAAGTTAACCCGGGCTTCTTGTCCCTACTGTGTCCAGGTTCTGCTGCTGGATGGCAGGGGCCATCTACTCGGCCGGCTTGCTGCCATCGTGGCTAAGCAGGTTCTCCTTGGTATGTATGGAAACTTTGTCATAAAGTTTAAATCATGCTATGTATTAGCTCATTTATTCACTCAAGGCCTTGTTCAATGCTGTGTTCGCTGCAGACTGTCTATGATGATTATTATCCCCCTTGCTTGAGTTTAACAGCCATGAAAAAACTCACATGCACTACCATCTGAGACAGGCGATAGATTATCACCAGAAACAGTTTTTCTTCCTTTGAATGTTGAAACACTGACCTTTGTGTTTGTTTTTTTGTCCAGGCCACAAAGTGGTAGTGGTGAGATGTGAGGGTATCAACATCTCCGGTAACTTCTACCGCAACAAACGTGAGTGCATTTTATGTGACTTAATTAAATTTTGGTTTGCCTTGCCTTGTGGCTGACACGCTTGCTGTCCGTGATGATTCCCTACAGTTAGTTATTCGAGTTTAACGACCATGAGATTACTTTACATGCACTACCATCTGAGACACGAGCGTCACGTTATTGGTGAAATGTTCTCGCCCTCACCTGCTGTCGTGTGTGCTTGTAATGTGCCTGAAATGGCCTCTGTGTCATGTTCCTCTCTGCAGTGAAGTACCTGGCTTTCCTGCGCAAGAGGATGAACACCAATCCCTCTCGTGGACCGTACCACTTCAGAGCTCCCAGCAGGATCTTCTGGAGGACCGTCAGAGGTGAGATTTGTAGAGTGGGCTGTAGACATTTTTGATACTGCTGTAATATTTCTTTTTGTCGAAGCTATAATATCTACCCATCTACCTTGTTACAGTGAATGTAAAGGATTTGCCACTTGAATAACTAAAACAATACATCTTTTTGTTAGATTGAATTTTTGTGTGGGTTTTAGTGAGCTAAGTTCAGTTTGAGTGAAGTCTATTAACTGAATAAGATGCCTATGAATGGTCACTAATCTGAACTAGTGCGGTGCTGTTTGTTCATAGCAAAAATGTAATGAAATGAACTGAGTTGTAGGAGCTCATGTCTTGCTTGTCTAGTTCTTGGTCTCTGGCTTCATTTGGATCACAAGTGAAAGATTTAAATGGCCTGTCATTTGACATAGTATAAGTTTTTATCTGCTTGACGGTGATGAGCCCTTTATCCCGAAGCTGATCATCTATTGATGAGTCAAACTTTACGGATCTGACTGCTGAGTCAAGCTGTTGCCCTCTGGAAAATGGTCGTTCATTATACCATTGTGATATTTTCATCCAAAGTGTTTTGAGCTTACGGTTGTTTCTGCAAATCTAGGTATGCTCCCTCATAAAACCAAGAGAGGTCAGGCTGCCCTGGAGAGGCTGAAGGTGTTCGATGGGATCCCCCCACCTTATGACAAGGTGAATATACTGGCAACCAGGCCCTTAAATGTCCCTGTATCCCTGTGCTGTCTATGATGTTGACACTAAATTCCTTACCTACCTTGTTTGAGTATTGATTCTGAAAATAACTTGAGTCTGAGACG
The DNA here is from genome assembly GCF_902150065.1 of Myripristis murdjan. Taxonomy (NCBI): domain Eukaryota; kingdom Metazoa; phylum Chordata; class Actinopteri; order Holocentriformes; family Holocentridae; genus Myripristis; species Myripristis murdjan. The sequence goes on along the minus strand of NC_044001.1, from coordinate 14,825,592 downwards.
AGCTGTCCTACGTTTGATTGGGCCTGCTGTTTGCTTCTTTGTCTGATTTTTGGTTTCTGTCCCACAGAGGAAGCGCATGGTTGTCCCAGCCGCCCTTAAGATTGTGCGTCTGAAGCCCACTCGCAAGGTGAGCGTCTCACAATTAGTGGAGTGTGAAAGCAGGCTTGAATGTCAAACCTAATTACTTGAATTAGGAGTTTGCCTTTCAAAATGCTTTGAAAACAAGGATAATCTTTGACAACATCTGTACAGATGCTCTGTCAAAATGCTTCACTTCACCTGCCACAACTGTTGTTCTTGCTTGACAGTGATGAGCTCTTTATCCCGAACCTGATCATCTACTGATGAGCAAAACTTTACGGATCTGACTGCTGAGTTGAGTCAGGGACAAGTTGTGCCTAAAGCTGAAGCCTCAAACTGAATCCCAATGTCAAATATCCCATGTAATGCAAAATGTATATCCAAGACAAGTTTACTAATTCAGTGTCTAAAGTCCAAATTGTGACTTGGACCTGTGGAGGTGAAATACCTGCTAGAACACATTTAATTTGCACTTTTTGTTAGGAGCTTGTTTGGAACCCAATCAATCTGAATTTGTTTATGTTTGAATGTGAACAGTCTGTAATGAAGGAAATGTCAGTTTTATACTGCTGTAGTGACACATGACACTTGGACATTTCTGACATGTTTTGGTTTCCTTTGCCTCCTAGTTCGCCCTCCTCGGGCGCCTGGCACATGAGGTCGGATGGAAATACCAGGCTGTCACAGCCACCCTCGAGGAGAAGAGAAAAGAGAAGGCCAAGCTCCGCTATGCCAAGAAAAAGACCCAGATCAAGCTGACCAAGCAGGCAGAGAAGAACGTCGAGGGCAAAATTGCAAAATACACAGATGTTCTCAAACAATACGGAGTCCTTGTCTGAGTTGGTTTCTTCTGACCAATAAAGATAAATAAATGTTTATAGAAAGTGTATTGATTTGTTTTTATTTCTGATGTCTGAAGAATTGCACTTAACTTAAAATAAATGGCTTGCAATGGTATACATGCAATTGTGTCATAACTAGGTAAACTTAAAAATCAGTGCATATGTAAGGGCTTCACATTAGGTGAAAGTGTGGACAGTGTGTATTAAGTGCAAGCAGTTGCAGTCTTGTGTTTTATCTAAAACTTTAATCCTAATCACAGAAGATTACAGAACCCATTCAGAGTAGCTAGTTTTTTTTTTTGTTTGTTATTAATTGAGCTAGCTGCTTGCCATCTGCTTTGAAAATAATTTGAGTCAACAGACATGATGGTACTGGGGGCTTTTTTTTTTTGTTAACTGAACAAGCAGAAACTACATGAAAACTTGAAAGCTGAATTAAAACTCATTAAACTCAAAAGTCCAACTCACCATTCTCATGCAGTTTAGATCTTAAGCTCCCAGGAGAGTCACTGTCCGGTCTATTTGGTGAAATGTATTAAATACCCTTATCTGGAGAATCTTGGAAAATATGTGAAATAAGTACACACACACAAATGTCAAGGAAGAACACTTGAGAGCTGATTGGTTCTTGCCATAATATGAATTTTAACAGTTGTCCAATAGGGCTGTCGGCTGTGTAGTAACCTGACTTCTGCACAACACAACTGATGGTCCCAACCCCATTAATAAAGCAAGAAATTCCACTAATTAACCCTGATAAGGCACACCTGTGAAGTGAAAACCATTTCAGGTGACTACCTCTTGAAGCTCTTCGAGAGAATGCCAAGAGTGTGCAAAGCAGTAATCAGAGCAAAGGGTGGCTATTTTGAAGAAACTGGAATATAAAACATGTTTTCAGTTATTTCACCTTTTTTTGTTAAGTACATAACTCTACATGTGTTCATTCATAGTTTTGATGCCTTCAGTGAGAATCTACAATGTAAATAGTCATGAAAATAAAGAAAACGCGTTGAATGAGAAGGCATGTCAAAACTTTTGGCCTGTACTGTGTGTGTGTGTGTATATATATATATTATAGTTTAAACAAAGTACCATCATTTAATGAGCCACTGATAAACTAGGTTAAATGAGCTGAGCAAAAGAAGAAAAATTAACTCAATGTACTATTTGATTAGACATTATCTATTTGATGATGTAACTTGTTACTCAACAGCTAATTACAATAAGACAATAATGAGACAATGAATTCAGCTGAACTGCACGCAGGGTTGTAGCAAATTAGACTTAACTTCCACTTTATAACTCATCTTGTCTCTATCTAATCGAAAAACACAGCATGTTATTTCCCTCAGGTAATTATGGACTGAATAATGCAACTTCTTGCATGGCAAAAAACCCATGTTCATATGATAAAAGCCAGGGGCATTTCTCCCTCTGATTGGCTGTCTGGAGACAGTTTATCCTGAAAGTGGAAGTGGAAGCTGATCATGGAGATCAAATTACAGATTCTCAGCCACAAGAAGGTTTAATTACCTGTTCTTTGAAGTTAAACTCAAATGATGACTCACTTGCTCCACAATGGATTCTAATGTTTTAATAAAAGCTTTTGGTTTAAATGTTAATAATACCCACCCTTTGACATTATTTTGATAAACTAATTTCTGGCATTAAAGACGCTCTGATGAATGAATTATTTGTTCTCTTGAGAACCAAGGAGAGGAATTCAGGCCGTATCTCTCCATGGAGATCTATTGAAAATGTTTTTTTTTTTTCTTTAAAGATGTATTTATTGGTTTTGTTAATACTGGTGAGTAAACATCAGGTCACATGCTGTCCTCAGGAGCTCAGCTTTCCACAACAGATTTCCCCAGAGCTTTGGTCTGTTTGAAACGTCTGTGCTGTTGCACCTTTTATTTCCCCTCAGGGATCAATAAAGTATTTCTGATTCTGATTAATCTTTTTTTTTAATATTTGCATTTCTTTTCTATGGCATTCAGCTTTCCATGTTTATTTATTTATTTTTTTTAAAAAATGTTTTTATGTTTTTATTGATGATGCTGCTGTAACGTGTGAATTTCCCAGTTCAATTTCCCAGATCAATAAAGTATACCTATCTATCTATCTATCTATCTATCTATCTATCTATCTATCTATCTATCTATCTATCTATCTATCTATGTGTTTTACCATCTGTTAGAGCTGCGGTGAATCAAGGGGATGGGACTATGGGAGTTGTTCCATCTTAGTTTTGATTGTTCTCTCCACTAATTACTGGGTTGCTGCAGGATTCTCTTAAAATCAGCAACATGTTTGCTTCATCTTTTCTGATTGTTCATTACACATACATAAGATAAATGAAAAAATATTTCTCTTAAATTTTCTCTCTCATTTGTGATTTTTTTTTTTTTTATCAAAGTGTTAGACTGTACTGTTATTTGCCGTGTGCCATGTAATGTCTAGACTATCATAAATACATATGTTACTATTGTTTCCATACATCGGTGCAAATTCAGATTTAATTATTTTTTTGTTTGCCTTTTTTAAGTTAGGAATATTTTCTGAATTTCACTGTATTCTTGTTTTTTTTTTTTTTTCAATGGCATTTCCTAGATTTTTTTTCCTAGAGTTTTTTTCATTAGTCATTGATCTCAATTCCACTATTCACCAGGAGACAATAATTTCATGGGAGCAAAATTTTATGAATCAGCAGTCTAATTATCTATTTGATGATGTAACTTGTTACTCAACAGCTAATTACAATATGACAATAATGAGACAATGAATTCAGCTGAACTGCACGCAGGGTTGTAGCAAATTAAAGTGCTGTGTTTTCCTCAGAGATCATTTATCTCGCTGCAGTTGAAGCTTTTCATCAGTAGAGGGGGGTGTCACACTTAACTTACAGTGGGGTGCTCTGGGAAAGGAGCCATTTCTCTCCAAAGAAACAAAAACAAAACAAAAACATCATTTAGATCTTAAACAGAAGTTCACAGCCAAACTCTAGACGGTTAATGACTCTGAAACAGAACTTTTGAATGAGGCCGGGTTCCCAAAAAGTCTCTTTTATAAAAGTAAAAAATGTATGTATTATTGTCTTTAAAAAAAGACTGCACTGCAATATGATGCAGTGTTGCTTCTGCTTCGGAGCAAATCTTCAGGATGTGTCTGGGCAGTCCGGCGGGATTATTAGAGCCCTGAAAGATTCACACCGACGCTGCTGTTTCAAAATGAGAGACATGATATAACATGAAATCCTGATGGACTTCATTCTCACAGCTCCAAAACAACTACAGTCATAAAAATTCACTCATTTAGTTTGTATTGAAGGAAGTGTTTCTCAGTAATCCACCAAACACACTACATGTGAAATCAAAAGCACAGGTTTAAGTTGATTTTTAACCCCTACTGAAGCCTACAGCACCCCTCCCTGAATCTTCTGTGGCTCCTCTATTGTACAGTAAAATAGTTTAAAAAAAAAAAAAAAATGTGATAATGAACCAAATCTCTGCTCTCTCTCTCTCTGACAAAATAGAGAACTGATCATCAGGCATGTTTGGTGAGTTGAAAGTCTTAATATTAGTTGCTGAAAGTAAACTGACAGAATAAATTGCATTGCCCCCATGGGACCTTGAGGATCTACCTAAGCATGGCATCTAAGAGCGAGTGAGTATCAGTCACATATATCAGTGAGTTGATGCTGTAGAAAATAAGGTTGACCCCTCAGCTTTAGGCAGGCTGTTTCTGCAGGTACATATATATATATATATATATATATATATATATATGTGTGTGTGTGTGTGTGTGTGTGTGTGTGTGTGCGTGTGTGTGTGTTATAGAGGCTCTGGCGGTTTGCATATGGTATGGTATGGTTTCCACATAACAACAACAACTGCTGTCACTCCCATGGAGACCGGCCAGCAGAGACGTGTCTTACATCTTTCAGCGTAGGTCCCTCCCAAGAGATTCAGCTCAACAGCAAGCCAAACTTTTGGATCCACAAGTAAAACTTCTGTATTCGCAAAACAAAACATGTTGGATTTGCAAAAAGAGAAAAAAAGAGTGTCTGAGTCAGATTTTAATCACAAATTTATTTGATTTGCAATAAAACTTTCTTGATTGCTGTGTTGATAGTTTTGCTCTCAAATCAATTTTTTGGCTCCAAGACTGTTCTGCTCCCACATGGAACATTACAAATGGTGCTGCGAGCCCAACTAAAAAACTAAAAAAAAAATAACTCAAACCCTTTTTCTACTGCAGGCACTATCCCGGGAACCCAGGAACTCTTTTGAGGAACCAGGAACCCTTATCCTTAGCCCCACCAGAGGAACTGGTCCGTCTTTTTGGGCTCCTGTCTTCCTGGCCCCCCAAACCGTCTCTGACATTGAGGAAGTACTCTTAGAGTTACTCGGGGCCATTGCTGAACATCCTTGGTTGTTTTCATTGATGACAAGCAGCACCAAATTGTCACCCCAGCCATTTTTAAAAACAGGAGCAAGCGACTGCGAGCACATTTTTGAAAGGTCATTCTATCAAGAGATCATTTGGCGAGCAGTTGATGGAGAAACATAATGTTCGTCTCTGTTTACAACAGCACGCTGTGTCACATCTGATCTCCATAACAGCAGTTCCCTCTTTTCCTCTCTTCCTTTTTGAGTGTTCTCAATCTCATTTTCAACCTGCAAGCCTCTCTTCTCCACTAGTTAATGCAACATCACAGTGATCAGTGATTATGAAGATAACAGCGGCCTCGACATCTGCCATGTTTACTGTGTTGCTGTTGTCATTTGCTCACACGATGACTGGACACTTTCTCCCATTTTGCGTTAAGTTGGCTCCTCTCGGGATGCAGTGGAAACACAAACACACAAGATCTTATCGAGTTCTTGCTTTGGCCCTTCTCTTCTTCCAAGAGCAACACCCAGGAACCTTGCCCTGGAACGTTTTGGCAGAAACGGCCATAGTTTGCACTGATCTGAAGTTGCATTTCAGTTGCACCGTGTAAAACCAGCCATAAGGGGGTACCACTGCACTTACTCCTTATGTTTGTCCAGTGGTACTGGTAGCTTGGGCCTAATCAGAAATAAGGGGCTACAGAACATGGACAGATGGATGGATCAATCGATTGTGGTTGATGCCTGTCATCATTTTAGTATTTATACAATCTGTTTTGTTATATCATCCCATCTTTCCCATGACAAATTTGCTGATGCATAGCACATATACTGTAATTAACACTTTGTTCTTGAATACAACTGTATATACTCAAATGTTAGTGTGGTAACCTCTTTATGCATGTTGATTTGAATATCTGTTGAGATGTTGACACACATTACATATAAAGCAAACCGGCGTTGACCTCTTTTTGATGTTGATAATCTATATTTTGAGGTCGCCTCCTCTCTTTCCCTTTTTTATACCTCCTTCCTGTTAATCTCATTTTAGCATGGTAGACCATGTGTGGGGAAAAACATTTTTTTTTTTTTTTTTACAATATAGCAGGATCCTGTCTGATTATTTCCATGAACATGACAGCTTTAGACCCACCATTTAACTGCCGTTGGCTTGGACGAGAGCTGGATTCTCATATTGTGACAAATGCTGAAGGAAATCCTTCAACAAAAAGCTTTCCATGCACCTGCCTCACTGCTTCCACCGAGCACCCTGCAATGTCTTAATCTGATTAGTTGTGGGTGTGTGTGGGCATTGTATTGATGTCATATGGTATTTCTCATTTCGTGTGACTCCAATTAGAAGGCGAAATGGTGGTTATCTTCTTGATTAAGGCATCGGGCTTGTGGAGGATTGCTGGTTACCAAAAGCCTTCAAGGCAGTCACATAATTTCTATCTCTGTCTCTTTTCTGATTATTTCTGTCTGTCTGTCTCGCATGTTCTGTCTCTCTCTCTCTCTCTCTCACACACACACACACACACACACACACATATATGCAAACACAGACGCCCTCCCTGTGGGCCGTCCAAGGATCAGGAGGAAGGCTGATCTGATGCCTGTCTACCTGAGTTAATCAGGGAAGCCGTGCGACCTGATGGAGAAATCACTGTGACGGCTCTAAAAATGATGTTTTTGGATGTTGCTGCCTGCTGTACATCACTCTCTAATCAAAGCATCTGAAACAGATTGAAAAGACCATGATTGCCTGAAACGACTCATGCAGGCCCAACCTATTATGGGCTCTAACAATAATAGATGTTCTTCCCCTCCTCCTCGGTCCATTGGCTGGTATTTTTTAACCGTCTGTGAATGGGGGAGCTGATCTGTGTGGGAGCCACGGAGTCTTTCTTGGGCCATGTGGGGTCTTGTTAATAGATGAGTTTTAATAAAGTCTCGCTGCTATTTATGTGTCCCGGAATAAATTTGATGAGGCTGCTGTTGTTGAAGTGACACTCGTGAAAGATAATACCTCGGTCCTCTGATGCAGCTGATGTTTACCAGTGTATTCAGAATGCACAGTGCGAGTAATAGAAATGATAAAAAGGCTTCCCTCCATGCCGGTGTGGGCTGATTAGGTGCTCTGTTAGGCTTTTAATTTGATGTTGCAGTAATGCTGTCTCATATACCACATGTCTCCCAAGCTCTTACCTCTGAGTGATTATTGAACCAAAGATAGCTTGAATATCAGATTAGTAAATAAGCACGCTGCAAGGCAGAGTTCAGATATCTGTGTTGAACATTGATGCTTTGCATTCATTTCAAAAATGCAAAATTTGCAAACTTAAAGTTTCAATTATTAGCCCAGACTTCTATTTTCTTCTTCATCAAGAGCAACCGGCCTGTATTTGGGACCTGCGTCTATTTGTTACCTGCCTTTATTCACATATTTGCACAAAATTCTTGCCTACTTAATCAAAAGATCCCAGGAAATTAAGGACATATAAACAAAATCTCTCAAGCCCTCTCAAGTGTAGCTTTTCTATGTTCTCCTCTGTATCAGTTTCACTTCATTACACACATAACCGTGATGTTGCATGTGAGAGGAAAACCTGCAGAGAAAGGCGCTTTCCCCGGCAGGAGAAGATGTCCTTGCTCCTGCTCCCAACTTTGTCAAAAGCGGTGGTTTAAATAGCTTGACATACCACAACAGTTTTGAGATTTGGTCTGAATATTTGTTGTAACCTAGCTTTAATTGGGAACCGGCGTTTATTTCTGAAAACATGCAGCCACATTCGGCCAATAAAAGACACTTGGCTTCGAATTGGGAGTCGGCTTTTAATTGGAAGTTTACTGGTATGTGGGTCTTTACAAGGAACCCTTTTTTGTATTTGCAGAGTAACGTGTCAACTATTCTTGGGAATTTTTTGTCCAGTCTTTGCATGTGTCATCCTTGAACAAGTGTAGATTCATTAGAAAGCCGAAGGACTGGCTTTGAGAGTGAAATAAAGAGCTGGATTTCAGTCAACTGTGTAACATCTTGGGGAAAAATGCAGACAATGAGGACTCGGTGCTGAGAACTCGTCATAAATCCATAACTCAGCCTTGCTCACAGGGGAAAACTGATATACAATGGCATGTCAGAGTTTTTGTTTGTTTATAAATACAGTTTAATAAGGTTTTTCACGCTATTGAATGTGCTATTCTGCTTCTCAATTACATACACACTGTAAGAGATAGTCCTGGTGATGCTGCACCCACCTACACATACATTTACTTGTGACGATATTCCACTTACAAATAACATAACACCTCTGAGAAACTGACCTCCTATGATACACTTGTATACAAATATATGCACTGACACATGCATGTGTCCGTGCATGTGTTCTGCCCACAACCACAACCCACACACATGCATTTTTTAGCCCACACAACACTGTTGATGGCAGGTCATAAGTACCTTAAAAAAAAAAAAAAAAAAAAAAAAAAAGCTTTTCAAGTGATATACAGCATGTACTGTGGGAACTAGGTATGCACAGCTTTGTGCATTTTCATGGACATGTGATGGAGTAGTTCATGTCTGTGCCTTTGTTTATATTCAACGACCTACCAGTGTAATTGCAATGATTTAGAAGGACATTTCGATTCATTCAATCATGCTCAAGTCATTACAGCCATTTATGGACAAGAGCAGCTGTAAAATTCAAAGGAGACACGGCATTTGTAATAGACTGCTGTTGGGCTGACAGGGTCACAAATTGGATTCAGAAATTGAGATCCAGGAACAGAAAAACTAATCACAGAAACCCTTATCAACAACCCTGTAATGAAACACCTCTGACGTGAGTACACAATACACGCATGCAGGTGTACACACAAGCTCACAATGCCAACTCAAGGCTTGACACGTTGTCTAGAGAGACCTTGATATGACTGGAAGGTCACTGTTTCATTTCCAGTGACAGCTAACACACCGAAATCTCCTTGAGCAAGACATTTAAGCAATATACAGGTAGCTCCTGCTTCAGGGGAAATGCAAAGGGATGATGAGCCACCAGTGAAACGTACACAGTCAACACAAGACCCTCCTGGAGACAAATCCCTGATCACACAACAGTGCCACAAACAGAGTTTCTCTCTTTTTCAAATTGATGCAGAAATTCTGTTTAATGTCATGTAATGTGTCAAACTGCAGTCAACCAGTCCCAGATGAGAGTTACTATGACAACTGATCAACAGCATATGCTAAACTCAATAATGGAGGCATGAGATTATAGTGACCTGCTTTGTGTTAGTGATGTTGAACTGGACATGTGCTGATGCTGAACAACAGTAGAGTTGAAATGATGCTGTATTAAGTATAGCTGCTCCCAGTTATGAGATAATTCACTCCATTTATCCCATAAAAAGCATCTGACACGCGACTCATCCTCTTTCGCTGTTTGATAATATTAGCACAACCATTATTGTGTTCACAAATTGAAAGTGTGGTGTGATGGTGGTGGTGCTACAGGGAAGGTCATCAGGTCACCAAAATAACTAGGGTCCTTCATTTACGGGTCATGAATGTGCACAGCGAATTGGAAAATATTCAAAGTGATCACGTTCACAGCCAGGATCTATGGTGGTGGTTGGGCGAATTGATTGATGATATCCTCGACCCATCATTTCAGTGTTATAAAGCTACTATGTTGAACAAAATTCAGTGGGTCTTTATTGTAATGATCAGATTTATCAATGTAGGCTTCAGTCCACCCCGCAACCGTGATTAAAAATAAGTCAGTATGGTAACTGGATGCATGGCTGGTTGGATGGAGATTTATCAATGTCAACAGACTGGCTATTAGTGCTATGTGGCCTCGATAGAAATTAAATTTAACTACAAAAAATGCCTTACATAGAGACTGAATTGCTATCAAGCCCTAATAGCTCACATACCTATACATATGTAAGTGCTGTGGATTAGAATAGAAAGAATAGGCTGACTGAGTAAAGCCAGACATGTGAGAATGAAAGAATCTGACTATTGAAATGGTCTCAAGCTGTTTTTACACGATATTATCTGTAAAAAGCTGCAAAAAAGTTTCTGTATGACTCTGCAGTTGCTGGATAGGAGTGGCTCTAGCGTGACAGAGGTTGCTGCTTTGAGCGCCTCAAGCATTATCATCGTGGTGTATGAGAAAACCACGAGGGAACAGTGTCGGCTCCACAGGGCGCATCTGCTCCTGTAAACCGGCTTCACACTGGCCGTTCTACCACCATTCAGAGTAATCATCAGAGCGAATGACTCCCGCAACATGGCTGCTCAGACTGGCCCACCAGAGCTGCTGTCCTGTTAAACAGCAGGCAACAGGCAGTGTGGTTTGTTTTAGCTCTCTGCGAACATAAACCCAAGGGTGAAAGGCAACTCATCAGACCGTGTTGTTTTCTCTGCTGCTCAAGGGCTGCATGTCTTCTGCTGCTTGCAACAGGTGTCATGTGCGGGAATTATTCTTGGATATGTGCCGTTATTAAAATACATTGCTCCCTTCATGAAGCTCAGGATGTTCAGTTTTTATTCAGACTGTCATAGAGAAGTTTTTTTTTTTTTTTTTTGAGTAACTATTTTCTAACAATCTGGCCTCTCTGGAACTCTTTCGCCTCGAGTTGCTTTGAAAACTCAAACATAATTGATTGATAATTGGTGATTATCAGGCCTCTTTTTAAGGTGACACACACTGCTAATTGACAGCTTAATATGACACCCTCATTGGCTGTCTTTGTTCATTTGTTCGGTAATTGTTGGTTAATTGGTAATTATGTTGTTTTATCCTCCAAGTGTACAGCACATATTGGATCAGCTGCATATCACAGCTGTTGGGTGGTGAACACTGTGTAACTCCCAAATTTCAACTTTTCAGACTTATAATAATAATATTAATTATAGCTTTGTTTTTGGCGTGATCACCATGCATTTTCCAGTTGATCTAATAGGTTCTGGGAGCTTTTCACTAACCCGGGACCGTGTAATCATCGAATTTAAGTTGAAAGTATAAAAGTCCAAAACTGGAGTTGTGAGGCTCTCACATGAAAACAGTAAGTTGTCTTTGAGGTGTTTTTCCTTCTCCTTGAAGCTCTGACCTTATTTAGTCATTAGGGTGCAAACTTCAAGGAAAAAGCGTAGATCATAACAGGCTGTGTCCATTAAACAGGATGCATCAGAAAGGAATGCAAAACAGTGTAAATACGAATAAATAACAACATTGTTACCTTATGGAAACTGTGTCACTTTCAGATGGAAAAACACCAGACAAACACATATTTCTGCTGCCGCTAATTTCTGCTGAGGGTCATTCATAATCACCCATCTACCCATTTGCCAATATGAAATCATATGAAATCATTATGACTGAACAAAAAGGTCAACCTCCTTGTTGCTCCCACACATTGATTGACTGTCTTTTACAGCAGGGGCTCGCTGTTGATCAGATCGTCCCAGAGGGTCTCAGGATAATTCTTGGGAATGGTGAGGGGAAGGGGGAAAACATATTTCTGCTTCACAAATTTGTTTTTAAGTCTCGTCTGATTCCTCTCTTATTTTTGCTCTCCTTGTGAGCCACAGACGAGTTCCTCGGCACATGCAGCTCCTACCCGGGAATGTGAAAGCCAGTCTGTATTTCTGGATGAAATAGATGTAACTCTTGGAGGTCAAGAACGGTGATGGTTTTTCTGGAGCGAGAATGCAGAGGAGGAAGGGAGTTCTGTCGGCCAATTTATCAGCTTAGCAAAAGCACAACTAACGGCCATATTGATCATGCAGAGATTTTATTGCAGAAAAGGAGCCAACACTTTTAAAAGGAGACAAAGGAAGTGGCTTAAAATGTCAGTCGGCATTCTTCCCTCATCATTTGGCATCATTGATTTCTTTGTCCTTACGATTTGCTCTGCAGCTCCATCGATTATTCAGCCTGACTGTGCACAACAGGGTAAAGAGCAGTAACTGTGCAGGATTATCAGAGCCGAGGGACAGTGGCAATGTGAGATATTGCTCTCTGGGGTCCAGTAACCACTTAATTTGTACTGAGTCCTGGTCACACATTTACTGGGTACTGTATAAGGGCAAACATGATGGCAATATTTGTATTATTTTAAGCACTGACATTTTCAGACCCTCAAATAGATTCACTGTTAGGCTGTAAAACAATACCTTAAATGGATGATCTTTACATGAAAAGCCATTTGCCCCGGAGTGATGTGAAACAAATGCATTTCACATGGAGCTCATGCTCATGCCAGCAGCATTTCTAAGGCTCTCCTTCTGGCTTTTCAGTTTGTATCAGCATGACCTGGGCTTTTACTGGCATTTGAAGCATTGCTTGGGTAGATTTAGTGCCAGCAGCGCAGCAGAACTCTTAGCGGCACAACAAATATGAAACAATGCCTTCAATGACCCCCAATCCAAAAGGAAAAAAAAGAAAATCTCCAATCTCATCTCTGATAAATTTGAATTCCTGGATGCAGACAACCGGAGAAACACCAGAAAACAACAGGAGAAAATACTGTACATATTTTTTAACATGTATGGTAGGTATAAGCTTTGTAAGTTATAGATGTTCTTGTGAGGTCTGTGTGGGAAAAAATGAACATATATTAATTTTCACCCACTCCCCAACTACTCAGCATGCACACACACACAAATCTGTCCACACAGGGAGCTCTCCTGGGTGTGCCGAGGGAACGTGCTGGATTTTATACAGTCCATTCATGTGCTTGTATGTGCCAGTTGTTTTTACGCGCAGTTCATGTTTATTGCAGTCACGATCAGCTACATAAAATGCTAAAGCACAGCGCTGATGGTGCTCATAGCTTTCTGTTCAGCCATCTGTTCTCTGCCCGGCCGTGAAGAGCAGCTCAAATCGATGCTGATTGGTTTTAATCTCCCCTACCTGCTTTGGGAGCTTCAGCTGTTTTTGTATCAAAATCAATCTGTTCTCTTCCTGTCAGGTATTATGAGGGAGAGTTGTTTTAAAAGACAGTGTACAAGGAAATTCGGTCCATCAAAACCCCACTACCATTCATAGTTCTGCATATTCATAACCATGGCAGCAGAGTTTTTCTATATTAGTCAAACTCTTGCATGTAACACCTTACATATACAATCTGCACAATCTAATGTAGCTCAGTGCAACAGCTCTGCCATAAACTCTACCTTTTATAATACTCTGTTTTTGTTGACATTGTGCAGAATGTGTAAATTTTATTCTATGTTTATTATTGAGGTTGTAGTTTGCAGAGGTCTTGTACTGGACTACATTATATTGAAAGGTGTTTCTAATTTATTGTCCTCCCTATTTATGCAAAATGAGGGGGACAGAATATTAGAAACACCTCTCAATAAAATGCAGTCCACTACAACAGCAGCACTAACTATGTGCTCAATGTCAAACATAGAATTGAATGAACACCTCATTATAGGCATCATAAAAGGAAACTTTACTGCAGAGCATTTGTATTGGGTTGTATTAGATTGTGCAGGTGGACCTAATAAAGTGGCCATTGAATCTATATTCAACAGACATTAGGCCCAGAATGACATTTATTATTGACAAGTGAAACAGCAACCTAAAAATATTACATGAACATTAGGGCTGGGTATTGTTAAGAACCTCACGATTCGATTCGATTTCGATTCTTTGGGTAACAATTCGATTCGATTTTGATTCAATTCGATATTGATTTAAACACTTCGATATCGATTCTGTAATAAGTCGAAATGCTTAAATAATTTTTGCTGCTGACGTTAACTTGGAGTGACACACCCCCAGCTGAAATAAAACATCTGCCAGTGAGTTTATTAAAAGACAGACGTTTTTATGGTGCCGGCACTGGAAAGCAGTAGCCTATATTTAAATATAACTGTTAATATAAGTTAGTTGTAGATAAAAAAAAATCAGCTGTGTTGGTGAGTTGCTGTCACGGCACCTGTTAGATTAAAAATGACTGAGAAGTCGGCAGAAGTATAACTATCAGTCCATGACAAAAATATTTTTTCCAGCGGATATTCTAGTTACAACATGACTGAGCTAGCAGAGCAGTTGGCTGGCTGACAAGGACTAGTTAACGTCAGATCTCATGTATTTCCGCAGAAACGGAGAGAATACCGGCAAAAAACATTGATATTCTGAGAGCGAAATGCTCACAGTATGAATACATTTTGATTATACATTTAATTTTGTTGGTAATAGTTGTATAATCACATTATTACACGAAAGGGTGTGCTTGACCGTCATTATTGTCACTTCAGTGATGCGCCCGTCAGCATCAAGCACACCCTCTCGTGTAATAATGCTTAAAAGGATAAAGGACGTGTTGAGTTGCATCTGTTTGGTTTAGCCACAGGTTGCTGCATAACATCGGCGTGGTGTCAGCTAAGGTGGCTGCACAGGTTCGCGGTATTATTACACTACCTTAATACTGCCTAGCACAGTTTACACACGACTTGACTCTTGTCTCTTACCTGTGTTCCGGGGTTACATGTAAATCCAAAGTGAGCCCAAACGTCACATTTTAAAGTCGCAGGTGCCGACTTAACGCTACAGCTACTTGCTTTCATGTTGTTGTTGTGTACAGTGCGGCTTCCGTCCGCACAACGCGAATCACACGGAGGTGTTGCTCACCGCGCCCCCTACTGGTTAGGAGTTGAATCGATTCAGAGGCTTTTGTGAATCGATATTGAATTGTGAAAAAAGATATTGCAATGCATTGATGAATCGATATTTTTACCCACCCCTAATGAACATTGATTGTTGGAAAAACCACTGCAAACCAAACACCTCAGCAGCATTAGCATTAAAGCTGCATTCAGTAAAACTAAAATGTAGACCACGTAGAATCAGCCATAACATATTAAGTCAAATACAAACGTAATTTTCTGGTTTGGCGTATTTGTTAAATTTAAACCATGTAGACTCATTACTAAACTAGGTCTACACTGGATGTAATCACATTGTGGCCATTTCCAGGTTTAGTGAATGTTGCTTATGAGGTAACCTAGGATTATCTTACCCCTTGCATCGGCCCCATATTGATTTTTTGACCTTTTCCAACAAACACCAATTGCATGTATTAACTAACTATATTAGGCTTATATTCGATTATATGCCCTTAAAGTAAAGAAAGTGAGAGAGGAGCTTTTGTGTAGGAAAGTTTAATTATCTGTAGGACATAGTGTCTACAGTTAAACTTTTGTTCACTGGTTAAGGCTTTTGGGGCTATACTGGATGACATACACAGAGGGAGAGAGAGAGAGAGAGAGAGAGAGAGATGTCTTTGCACACAATGAGCACATCTATTGAGATATTCTTTGGAGAGCCTGTACAACAAAAAGGTCATGGGCTCGATTGCTGCTGCAGCCAATATGGCCAAGGATGGCGATGTATCCTTGTTCTTGGAGCGAGGTGTTGAGCCCTGACACACACACACACACACACACACACACACACACACACACACACACACACACACACACACACGTGAGACCTGCAGATACTCGTTTGTTAAGAAGAGGAACAAGATATCAAAGGAGCATTTCTTGAAATGTGAAATTGATCATGATAAGCAGTAATGAAACTTATATAGTACCACATTCAATATTGATTTACTCTCCTGTAACATGGCATCCAGCGCCATCCCTAATCATATTTAAGCCTCGCGTTGACAATCATTGATGGTTGTAAGAGCGAATAAAAAGGGTTTTTCATTGCCAGTTTGTGCTGCGGCGCAGTCACAAGGGACCCGCTGCTTTCTCCATGTTCGAGCCAGCTCCACTAATCAATTCTCCAATGAGCACTGGGCTTGTCTTGGAGCAGCCTTCAAGATCTACTACTTTCCCCTGCATTTTCTTTCTCTCTCTGTCTCTCATCCCTTTCTCCTCTTATTCACCCTTATTCTAACATTTTTGTCTTTATTTTTCTTTTTTTTTCTCTTATAATGCCATTTTAGGAATACACCATCAGAAAAAAATAAGAATTGTACCTTGGATCTTTGTCATGTCAGCGTCTTGCCATTGTCTTATGACAGAACAGTTATAGATATAGATAGATACACCCTGTCACACTTAGCTGGCCAGCTTGCTAATATGGACAGTAACTATGCTGACATCTTAACCCTGAGGGAAAAAGATAATTGTGAAAACTAGACAAGTCAAGTGTTGTCATGTGGGACAAATGACCCCACAGAATGGCCGGAGGTTGCTCTCTGCTCTTTACTGAATCATGAGGTCAGCGTCTTTTCATACCTCAGCAAGCAAGGTGACAGCTCGTTTTTAGGAAGCTGAGTAATTCCACAGATATTGATGATTTTACCAACTGTAAGCCTTTGGTGATCACTATGGTAGCTAACCATGTCATGTAACACTTGTAAATCAGTGACACTCAATAGGTTTACAGGCACACTAATTTTCCACTGTTATACCGAATATGTCAATATTCCTAATTTGATACGGGTCATGAAAAATGCCTATTTCATTTGAATATCCTGAATTATGCCGATATTTTTGGGGTTTCAGGAGCATTTTTTGGTAATGTATTCAGTTCATTCAATATATATCTCTATTGGGGTTTTTAAACACAGTTTGCGACACACGTCCTCTTGGCGTCTTTCGGTCAGCTTCCTGTGTTGTAAAGAAATCCACAAGACAACAGTGTGCAAGGCTGGATTAGAGATGCATTCACAAAAGAGCAGCCCACAAACACACCCACTTTTAAAAATTATGAAAGCCATGGATATCAACAGGATTTTGGATATGCACAAATATCCCAACGCCGACCTTTTCAATGAGGTGGTTGGATGAATGAAAGAGGCAGACTGTGTTCACATAGCCGATCAAGTGGGAGTATGGATGACTGCATCTACATGGAAATGCTAGTGGAATATTCATCTTCATTAGCCACAGAAACGGCTTAATAAGAATATTGTCTTTTTTGGAATAAAGGCAAAAAACAGAATATCGTGATTCAGCTCCACATGGTGTTACTCACAGACAGCGTTAGGTAATCTAGAGCTAGTTTGATGTCAGCAGAAGAATATGCATCAAGAAAATGCAATGAAATGCAATTTGGTGTATTTTACATGCAGTAAAGGTATGTTGCATACAGTAGACTGTATAATCTTTGCAACCCCTGCAACCTTGCTACAAGAAAAGTAGCATAGAAAATGTTGATTCCTGTTACTGACAGGAGGATGTACAGTACTCGCTGTACTCCAGCTGTGGGTGGTGTTGCATCTACAGTGCACACCATCACAGCTGAAATGCTCTGCAGAAAGGCACTGAACCCCAGATGGCCCCTGGGGCGTTGCACTGAAGGCCATCCTGAGCCCTTTGAACAAATGTGTGTGTGTGTTGGACGCGGTGTGTTTCTAACAGAGATACATTGGATGAATTCTTATAAGTTTGTCTCTGAACATTAAAGTCCTCAGTGGCTGTAACTGAAGTCTCATTTTATATTACACTATGGCCTGTTTTATTGGTATATCAAAAACAGGTTGGTCAATAACTCTGATGGGATATCCATACTGTAAAAGTAAAGATGAAATCCTCACAGTGAAGTTCTGCTTTAAACAAAACATGCAAGCCAACAGTTTCTCTTGCTTGCTTTACTTTTTTGCTGCTTTACCTTTTTCCCGTTCGCTGATGAAAATATCTCGATTGTTCTCCCAGTTGCTTTTAACCTCTTCTCTAAGCCCACCATTCTTCACAGTCTATATATAAAACAGTAGCATTCCTCTAACCTTTTTATTCCTCTCTTCTGTCAAGAGGACACACACACACACACACACACACACACACACACACACAGATTGAGAGAGAGATTTGAGCGGTACTTGCTAAAGTAATTGGGACAACTCAAGTGAGAATGAGTGAGTGAATGGATGTCTATCTCTGTAAGTGTCTTCTTGTCCAAAGCACTTCAAAGAAACTCACACACAGAGAGGTCTGTATTGATTAATGCATATGGCTGAGCTACTTCCTCTTTTATTCAGGGTGAATTTAACCATCTCGAAAAGAGGAAAAAAAACAAGGTTCAGGGATGAGGAAAGTCTGGGAACCAAATAGCGGTATTAGAATGATTGAAAGGTTTATTCCATATTATTGGGGAAGTCAATTACCCACCACATCGTACCTCAAACCTCTTTGAAACTATTTATCTTTTTATCTCTGGGTCGCAATACAGATGGTGCCTCAAACACGTTTTGTGAAAATAAAGCTGTCAAAAGGTGCCTTCTTGCACACTGATGCAAGCTACTGAGATAACGAACATATGGTGCCAAGTTGCATGCGTTCAAAACCCTTTTGCCATTCAAATCAGCCTCGCAGTCTCTGACGGTGCGGCCTGTGTTTATATAGCTGTCTTGTCTTGACCAGCCTGATGCATGAAGAGCGGCTGTGAAGCTTTAGAGGAGGCAACTGACTGAACGGGCGCATAACCATGACCTTCAGAGCGGGTCAAAGGAAGTTCAAGGCAAAGGGAGAAAACATCAACATTCTGAGTGGAAGAAGCCCTTTCATCATCAAGGGGAAGGGAGTAGAGATCATGTCCTCTTACAAATATTTAACCCGTACTGACAGAAAACTGAGCTGGAAGGAGAGCACCGGTGCTGATGTTAGGTATAGCGTGTGATCTAAGCTTTTCCCCTTCAGGAAACTCATGCATGCTTTCATTTGATGTCAACAAGAATCTCCTGCATACAGTATCCAGGCTTGTGATCTACTGAAGGCTGGAGAGGCAGCGTTGCTTACGGTGGGAAACTGTCTTCATCACTGGTGTAGCCTCAGTAAATCCCTTTTACTGTCTGCAACACGGTACCATTGATTCAATTTTCGTGCTTTTGTCCAGCTTAGACTTCAGCGCGCTCTGTGTTTTTTCAGGTTTTCCTTTGGCAAAAACAGCAATGGTCTAATGGGATAATTTAATTTCATAATCGTTTATTGCTTTAATTTAAGCTTACACAAAGAATGCAAGGGAAAAAAAGAAGAGCATGTTTGCTTACAGAGTAATCCAAATATTTTACACCTTCCATGAACAAAAAGCAGCAGGAAGAAGACATCTTTACATTACCTGCCTCTGCAACTTCAAAGAAAGTATTCCATTTTCTTGGATTCACTTGCATTCAATTATATTCATTTTTCTGCAATGCCAGTGTCTGAATCAATTTGCAGGACAAGTTTTTATAATAATAAAAAATAAATAATGAATACAATTAATAACAAATAATTAATAATTAAAAATATTAATCATGTCCACCCACTGATTCTTTCCTCTAAACAATGTTGCAGTCAAACATGCTCTGTGTTTAGTTGCAATGTTGCTGTTATGAAATTTAATTAATATGTTCTTTTGTGTGATGGCTTTGCCCTTGTTTGTCTCTGGTGAGGTGAATGTGTCCTTTCCCATTATCGTTATGCACAGCTTTTGAGTGTTTGTCTCTGGATTGACTAAAATTTCCAGTGAACTAATGTGTGCTGTAATTACATTTTTTGTAATTATTGCACATATGTGATAATGCAACACATTTTGATCTGTGATGTGAGACAAATGTGAGTGTGATGGAAAAATGAGACAATCATGAGTGTACACTATCCATGAGATGAGACACACATTCAATAGGGTATGATGAATTATCTCCATGCAAAGCTGCATGAATACAACACACGCACACACGCACACACACACACACACCCCATCAACTGAAATAGCCCTTCTTTCCTCCACAGGGAACAGAGGACAACAGAGAGCGACATACGAAGGCTTACTTAGCTCTGAATTTTATTCATGATGTTCCTGGAAAATGCCTGGGAATATATCACTGCCTCCTGTAACTCCTTCTCCTTTGGCCCCTGTCCTTCGAGAGAGCAAGAGGGACCTCTTGCTTCGCTTGGAGGTGGAATTAGTTAGAATTAGTTAGCCAATGGACTGAAAGTACAGTAGCTTCTCTCATTAAAACATTAGCATTAAGAACGCCAGGAAATTGTTTTGTGAGTTACAGACATATGTTAACCTAGAAGTAGATCCTCCTGGGAATGACTTGGGGCTGGGAGAGAGAGGGAGAGGGAGAGAGAGAGAGAGAGAGAAACATGCAGTCAGAGATTTCATTTTGAATCCTATTGGAAAACCTGGGACAACAGTCGCTGCAGATCTGTGAATCCACTGCTCCAATAAATCCCTGCCATTAAGGAGCCCTCAGGGTATGGGAAGCCAGAGGGAACCTGGGGACCTTTTTAAGCTTTCTGTCACAGCAAACCTTTCAGTGACACCGCCTAGAGAGGTGTAAGATTCAGGCGGTGTCTGGCTGACCGGGGGCTCAGCCCCCTCACTCCGACCCTCAATGTGCTACCTCCAAACGTCAATTAAGAGGAATCAGAAACGCGTCATTAAGTCCCAGAAAAGTCATTTGTCCAACCACCTCATTGGTCTTGAGCTGAAGTGGATCCAATTACTGAAGGCCTGCTCTGGAGACACTGGGGTTATTTAATAATAGATACTGAATGATGGACAAAGAGACAGAAAGACACACGGGCTGATAGACATACACACAGGGAGACAGAGAGAGGAACAGACAAAGACGTACAGCAGGTTCTTCTGAAGTAGTGAACCGTAGGGAGAAAGTAATAGATAATCAAATGTGTGTCAGTCTGTCACTTCTTATCTGTCTACTATTCAAAATACCTGGTGCTTCCTCCATTTCCCTATCTCACACACCACATGTCAGCAGCTCACAGCCCCTCTCCTCTCAGCACTCAGTCCTTTTTATATGCCAGTCACATCCGGGGGTCGACTCTGCAGGAGTCTAATGACATGAAGCACAAGTCTTTAAAATCTGAGAACACCCACGGGACAGGGAAAGCCCAGGTGAGGCACAGAGGCATCTGTATGCCTGCAGTTGCCTCTTTCTCACAGATACACCCACACATATGTGCACGCACGCACACACACATGCATTAGAATTTTTTAACTCTTACAGTTCAAATGGCATCCTCTATCCAGCCCGCACTTCACAAAATTATGTCAATATCAGCGGGTTTCCTCTGCTTTGCTGCTTATTTATTCTATATGGATTTCCCCTGGGACCCGAATATTCTCCTGTAATGAACATAAAGCCAGGAATAGTATGCCAGCCTGAGGCTCCCCGTAGGCCAACTGTGCCTTAGGTCAAAAACAAAGAGAATATCAGGGCTTGTGCAGCCTCAAAAAGACTTTGGCACCAGCCGAGCACAACGCAGCAGTCACCAGCGTGTCAGCCTCACTGAGCCAGTAAATAATATAGCTGAGATGGGATGTTCTTGCTGCAAACAAACTTCAACGCATTTGTAATAATTTGCTCAAAACACGAGTTAGGTGCAAGGGCAGCCAGCAAGGAAATCTGGCTTGTGGCCGTATCATATTGAGACGGGGTAGTCATCAGTCATGTGCCGCACGCTGCACGTGTGGCACATGACAACAACTCGATTTTTCCTTTACCTGTTTACATTAAATTCTCAAGCACTCTGCAGCGTGGAAACTGCTGAGTAGCACTCCCACAACAGACTGAGGACCGGGAATAACCCAAGTGGATACTTTGATATGAGTTGCGGGCAAGCGAAAAACTCAAAAACTTCCCACAAGTCATCATCATCATCATCATCATGAGCAGCAGCAGGAACAGCAGGACTGGATCTCACCCCAAGCAGTCTCTCTGTCAATCAATCAGGATGAAGTTGGCAAACATGGCATTGAATCACCTCTTTTGCCGGAACAGTAACTTCAGACTTACGCTCAGACAGTTCCCTTGCTCACCCAGCGGTGTGTTTACCTTTGCTTTCCTCAGCTCTGCGTCAAAGGCCCCTGAAGACCTCAAATGAAACCTCATGTGAAATACAGAGAGAGATGTGTGTGTGTGTGTGTGTGTGTGTGAGGGAGAGAAAGGAAGAGAGAGGCTTTGGGCACAAGAGGAGACTTTAATCATCAGCCGCAAGGTGAGGAATGCAGGGAGGGCCTTTGCTGCGTGATGCTATTGTTCCTGTCTGGTGGGCCTGGGCATAAACAAACAAGAAGATGATGACAGGTGCAGGTAATCACAGTCTTTTATGTTGCTCTCTCTCTCACTCCCTCCATCTACCCTCTGAAAACAAGCGGCTACACATGTAGAGCAGCGTCGATAGCTTCAACCAAGACAGATCTCACCAAGTGAACCTTTGCTGCAGGAGACGGTACAGATTCATACGACTTCATGATGTTTTCCTGCACAGTGCTGAAGAGTTTAAACTTCAAACGATTTACTGCACTGTTTCCCCAGATATCTTTATTATTTGTTTTCAACCAAACCCCATGATAAATACCCACCCATTTCTGGCACTTGAGTGTAGCTGATCTCTTGTGGCTCCATTACTTGCCATTATTTGGAGGAAACAAGCCCCATTCAAGACATAATCCATTGTCAACCTAAAAGAAAAATCACTCATGCTAAGGAAAACAACATTGTTTTTTTCTTTTGCCTGACAAAGACCATAACTGGAAATGGCTGCATCTGCACAGAAGGTGTGAATTGATTTACTGTTGCTGTGGTTGGCTTTGTTGAATGCTGGCTTTCACCTGTAGCCTGAGGAGGCGATGTGGAATTTCTCCGTCACGCCGCCGGGAGGTTACGATGATAGTGAAGGTTGGTGGGTTCGTGCTAGGTCACATCATGCTCTTTAGGCTACTGCTAAAGGTGAGGGCGATGGTTGTTTCAGTTTTTGCACTTTATCTAGTGGACAGGAAAGGTCTCTGCGTAGCATGTTAAAGGAATAGGTCACCCAAAAAATCACATATTTTCTATCAGTTACTCACTGAGTCTTACAACATTTTTAATTGCATGCCATACACAAAACACAGGCTCCAAAAGCTGCAGCCAGACTTTTACAAACAGCAGCAAAAGTTACATGAAAATGACTATTTCAGATTCTCAAACTCTCTGCGCAGCATAATCCAACCTGGTGCTCTCCATTCGTATGTTCACTACATCCCAAACCGATGTACTCTCCCGAAAGAAATGCCAAATAGACCACATCTAGAAAATGCCTCATGTACGTGCACCTGTACACACCTGACCTGCACATTCCCCAAACTGACGACCTTCCTCCAACTTGCCCATCGGCCACGAGTCCTGCTTACTCATTGGCTACACTTCCTGACTAAACAGGCAGCTGTTGTTTGCCAAAGTTCCCGATCACCTCCATGCTAGGAGGAGCTACCTTCCTTCTCTGTGATGCATCAAATTAAAACTTTGGGGGTGGAGTGTTTCTTCAAGCATGTTTCTTTACATGCCCCAATTCCTGGAAGTAATCAGTTCAAGGCAATGGTTTGGTTTCGGTCTTTATATGGTTCAAAGTAATTTGATTTCCCCAATAAACTGTTGAGCCAGATAGCTGGAAAATCTGATCCTATGATCCTATGATCCTACACCAAAATTCATCCCTGGGAAATGCCCAGTAACACAGAAAAAATTAGAAAGACAGTATCTTAAAGATGCTGAAAAAGACTGAGAATGCATCTCAGTGTTACTTCTTTTCTTTTGGTCTTTCCTTGCCAAGTTGCTGACTTTTTCTTCTTTCCCTTTGTGGAGTGAGTGGACTGGTTGAGTGGTGGCGCTAATGTGTGTTTTTGAGATAAAACTAATTCATTTGAACGCTAAACAGCACTTTTGTATATAGGCTCTTCGCGCTACAGGGGAAACAGAAGAGGAGAGAGAGAGGAACACGATGAGGTGAGAGAAAAACAAATTCAGACCATTAATCATGACAACTGATTGCAGTTGGCTGTGAGAATACCTCAAATTGCTTTCCTGTCTCACATTCTCATTACCACCACTCCCTCTTGTCTGTTCTTCCTCTCTCTGTGTCTCTCGCTGTTGCCGCTTTGCTTCTATCTCCTCTCCTGCATGTGATTTGTTTGGCTGAGCAGCAGTGCCAATAAGCTCGATTATCCATTTCTTCCAGTAGAAAACCTACTCAGGCTGAAATACAATTAATCACTGTCAATAAAAACAGCAGTTAAATAGAACTTCATGCACTTGGCAAGACTTAAAGATATCATCTCGACTGGCTTAAGTGATGCAGACTCCGGGCCTAAAACTTCAGCTGAAGTTAACAACAAACTGATTTGATATTTTTCACACCACACATAGCGCACCTTAAGGCAAAACAAGACTACACATGAGACAAGCCCAGTAATTTACAAGACAGGTTCACATAAATAACTGATAATAACTGACTGACTGTTCACACAAGCTTAAGTTGTCCACTGCTGAATGTGGAGTTTGTCAGAGAAACCAGAGGTTGAGAACTGCTACCGTAAAAGGAAGCATATCCCCCAGTAACTCAGACATCTTGTAACGCATGAGCTGTCAGCATAACTGTCATTTTTCACATACTGCCTACCGAAGTTTGGCAAATGATATACGGACACCCACCGTCAATCATTTTACTTTTACATTCGCCCCGCTGTGTGCCAGCTTGTCTTACAAAACACACCTCGAGGAGATGTATTTCCATACTCTGTCTGCCAACTCAAATGACAGAGGCAGGCGACAGACGCAGCACTGAAAAGAATATGAAAAATACGGAGTCCTGCTATTTATCTCAAACTGCCTGAGAAAAACGACTTAGTTCCCAAGAGATTTCATGTACCTACACCTCAACACACGACTGGGCTTGTGGATAAAGTGCCCCTCTGTCTTCTGTCTCCTCTCCTCTTCAAATGAAACATGCTGTACATTTGATTATGTTTGTAGAAAATGCTGAAAAATGTGACATCATGAAAAGTAAACAATGCGGCGATAGCATCTAAAAGGGCATTCCTTTACGGTGGCAGACAGTGATAAAGCTACATTAAAGTCTCTTGCACCAACTTTTATCGGTATCACTGAAACAGGCATGAAAAATTAAACAGACTGTGGTCTGTATGGAATAGTTATAGGGGCTTTTAACATTGAGGTGCCATAAATACAAAATAGGACAAAACATAAATCAGAAAAGCTGGCTAAAATAGCTATTTGAATACATTAGTTTGCATGACAACTAAAGTCATGTTTTATGGGAATTATCACAGACAATTATTTGCCTAACCAAAACAGTGCATTGGTTTATTCTCATGGCTGTTAGCATTGCTCTGCTGTCCCCTGCAGATGCTCTTCACTAAGCTCCTTCTACCAATGATTGTGTACCAATTTCATGATGGGAGCACAATGTTGTCAAATGCAAATGACGAGCCCCATGCGCGAGATAAATATGGAGACTAGAAACAGGCAGCAGTCTGACATTGCAGTCGAAACACCACAGAGGTTGGGATTATGGATGGGCGTACATATTTGCACGGCGGGGACCCCGGATGAATTCACAATTCATACAATAAAAGTTTTCTACTCCTGCTTCTTCTTCTCAGTTTAGTTTTGTTTCTTCTTCTAAGTTTTCATACCTTAACCAAATTGTTTCATAATGTAATGCATCTCTATGTGGAACTTGCATTGTGCTATGTTCCCTCTCCTCCTGCTGCACCTTTCTCTCCATCTCTCTCTCTCTCTCTTTCCTCTCTTTACCCATCCTGTCGAGGCAGATGGCCACCCACCCAGTGCCAGGTCCTGCTCAAGGATTTCTCCCTGTTAAAAGGTTTTTTTTTTCCTTGCCTCCATCGCCAAGTGTCTGCTCATGGGGGAGATTTTGGTTCCCTGGGATGAGACGAAACTTGTTGTGCCTTGATACAACTTCTGTTGCGATTTGATGCTACACAAATAAAATTGAATTTAATTGGACTGAACATTTAGGTACAGTTTCTAGCTGCTTAAACCTATGCCTAACCTTAACTAAAGTGCTTTTAGTTGCTTAACTTCAACTGTAAATGGAGGTTAGGCAATAGTTAGTAATAAAGTAATAAAGGTGGTTAGTAATATCTCACCATTTTTATAAGCTGTTATATAGGGTATCAGATCAAATGTAAATATGCATAATGTCGGTGTAATGCAAGTTTCTTCATTCTTGATGTGAAGTGATATGAATACTGATACTGATGTGAACTGATATGAATATTTTTCTGCAACAGAGGGAATCAGTTTGTGGAGAAAAAAAAAATCCCTCAATCTCTGACTGGCCATAGATAATGAACTGTGGATAAATTATGCATTAAAACTGCTTGCATGTATACAACGACACTGAGCAACTCGACTGACAGCTTGAATCTGACACCCAAACCTTCACAGTAAACCAGTTGTGGTTGAACAGTTTGCCTCGGCGTGAGGGCATTTTCTAGTCTTGCTGCAAATATGATGCTGATCAGATTTGTAGTGTGAAAATGACTCATATGTTTCCCCCTGTCCATATGTCATGCATGAGTGCTGTAATCTGATTATGTTTGATTTCTGAACATGGAGTCCAAAGCAGGAAGAGGAGAAGATAAGACATAAGCATAATCAGCATAATCCATGAGAAGCTAGGATTATCCAGAAAGCTGCACGGTGCAGTAACATGCATGTGTTGTGTATCTGACTGCAACATGCACACATCGCCACTGTTTACTCATTTTGTTTAGCAAGAGGACTGCCGAGACTTCATCTGTTGTTTCACAACTGTTTATAAAAAAAGTATGTAAAGCAGCAGCTCAACACAAAAAAGTTGCAAGACAACAAACATTTTCACCAAGAAGAAGGTGACC
This sequence comes from Myripristis murdjan, assembly GCF_902150065.1. Classification (NCBI taxonomy): domain Eukaryota; kingdom Metazoa; phylum Chordata; class Actinopteri; order Holocentriformes; family Holocentridae; genus Myripristis; species Myripristis murdjan. Next base: position 14,798,580 of record NC_044001.1, on the reverse strand, counting down.
CGGGAAAAAAAAAGAGGAAAAGGGACGTAGGAGAATGTAGTGAGTGATGAGACGGGATGGGAGACGAGTGAGGAGGCTGAGAGATGGAGTGAGCAGGCAAGAGAAGGAGATGTTAAGGAAAGAGAGCATGACGAAGCAGAAAGAGAGTCAGAGATAAAGACAGAAGACACAGCGGATGCAGCGCCTCTGTTGGCCCAGCAGGGAATAACAACAAGTGTGCTGCAGTTACAGAAGTGTTTATTCCCATGCTGCCACACATAAATTACAGTCTTCCATTCAGCCACACTGCACTTCTTATACAGTGGTGGAAAAAAGTTTTCGGACACCCCATGCAATTGTGAAATATTGCATTAAGAATCACTCTTAGGTCTTCAAATGCAATTTCTTTTAGTACAGTCACAGCCAAAATACTAAACAAATCCTAAAAAAGCCATTAAAAACTTAAAATTGATTGGTTCCATAAAAATACATAAGAAATTTTGAGTATTGGGTCATTTTGGTACCAGTGATGAAGGTCGTTCTTTTTTATTAAAAGACACAATTTTTGTTCCCAAGCTTCGTGTCTATATAAAGCCAGCACATTTGAAAGTTCTTCAGACACAAAAATGGCTAAAACAAGGAACCTAACGCAGGAAACACACCTGAAGATAAAGATTCTCAGCCAGGAAGGGTACAGCTGCCGCCAGATAGCCAGGAAGTGCAGATGCAGTCCTTCAGCAGTTGGATACACTCTGCAGAAATACAGACGAAGCAACAGCTTGGAAGACCAACCAAGATCTTGGCGTCCGAGGGTTTCTTCAGCAAGAAATGACCGCATCCTGATCCGCATGTGCAGGCAAAACCGCCGAATGACATGGCTTCAGCAGCAGTGGTCAAACCAAACTGGTGTCCAGTATTCCACCCGCACTGTACGTAGCCGACTTTTAGACCATGGCTTAAGGTCCTACAAGGCTATCAAGAAGCCCCTGATCAATGAGAGACAGAGGCTAGCCCGGTGTCGTTGGGCCCAGGCACACAAGAACTGGACAGCCAGGAATTGGAGGAAGATTCTGTGGTCAGATGAGTTTCCAGCTTTATCTTCCCCCTACTAATGTGAGGGTGCGCAGAAGGCCAGGCGACAAAAAAAAAAAAAAAAAAAAAAAAAAAAAAATATATATATATATAATTTGTATTTGTTTGCATCTGTCTAATGCAGCCACACCTTTTGAAACACAAAAAAGATTTTTCCACAAAGATTTCATGATAATATTTGAGATTGTGTAAAATTTTAAGGGTGTCCGAAAACTTTTTTGCACCACCGTGTGTTGGATTGGGTGGTGAGCATTAATCTGGTATAAACTGATTATTACCACTCATGTGCAATATTCCAGTTTTAGTCTAAAACTATTTAATCAGTATGCAAAAACCATAAAACTTTGACTTTACCTGACCAGAAAGCTGCAGTGACTGTGTGAAATCATGGATGTTCTTCACCTCTGTGGATTTCCAAATGAGTGTATTAGCTAAATGAGCACTCCAGAAGCTGCATTTAGATGGACCTGCCTCTTGCATTGACTGATTGTGTGCTAATGGGCATGAGTGAATATTTTATCGATTTTTTTTTTTTTTTTTTGTACTGCATATTTATGAGAAATCAAAGGAATAGAACTTACATGTTACAGGGTTTCACAGAGGGTTTTATTGTACTACCTCTGAAGTAAAGGAAGAGAAATAAGTACTTTTGACATGTTTGACAAGAGCCTTTGATATGTTTTACTCTGAGAACATAGTTTTTTTGACTCCTCACCTCACTTTCTACTTGCCTCAGTGTTCAAACAAGGACATCAGAGAATTTCTTTCAGGTCTCGGTGAGCTTGGTAAACCATCCTGAGGTGTGGTAAATCATCACAAAATCCCTTTTTGAAGGGTTAGTAACGAGGGTCATGAGTTTGTAAACTGCTCGAAGATGTAATATAATATAACATAATGTACAGGTTTACATCAGTATGCCCATGTTGTGTTAAACTTGGTACAGTTTCGTTCAGTTTTGGAACAAGTCCGAGACCTTAGCTGACCGAAGAAACTTGATCAGTAATAGTGTGAGCAGCCTGTCCAGCCGTGCTTGTCTATGTTTATTTAAAAACACCGCAGAGCCATTTTTGGAGCCATGTTTTTGTTTGACCCCTGTCCTAAATAGGAACACAGATTCATAGATTTGACATGGTGTTGGTGTAATTACCATTTCTGTGGACCTCCGGCATCTGTTCACCACTTGGGTGGCTTAGGGAACTATTTTTAAGTGTATTTGACGCTTCTGCTATTGAGCCCGGGCTTAGGCTAACAACTGTGTCTCCTTTGTAAGTCGATGTAAATTCTTGCAGCAATCTTCAAGGTTCGGTCAGAGCTCACAGGTGCTGGACTGATGCTAGAAGCAGGTATTTTAAATACTGGCTCTCTAGAAAATTCAACTGAAACTTAAGCACATACAAAACATGCCTTAAAAGGGAAGGTAAACTAAAATATGTAATTTTTCACTGAAATATTTTTGTTGTCATTATTGGGTGTGGAAAGCATCATGAATCTGAAGTCCCTTCTTTGCAGAGAGAGGCCTTTTGGTCGATGTCACCTCAGTCAAAAGTTTCTGGGGATCAAAAGCTGCTCTCACATGTAAGAATGGAACGAGCCAATCAGAGCACATTATTCCTCCTGTCACCGCTTGATCGATTCTTCAGCTGCACCTGTTATCCTGTTAACTCATTTTGTGCTTTTGTCCTCAATATAAATCCAATATTTTACTGAGGAGTATAATGCAAAGACAAAAACCAACAAACCTCCAAAGTGGAAGTTTTTAGCCATTTCAGCTCCAACAACGGGGCATATTTTTCCACTTTGCTGGTTGATCTTACCGAGGTCGAGACAATATCGTGACCCTACAGATGGAACTACAGCCTGCCCAGGCCTGTTGCTGGAATGCTTTTCTGTTTAGAAAGTCTCATATCTTGGTGGCTGATGAAAATAGAACTAGAAAAAAAAATCCCTATTTTTAACTGGATTTACCATCCTCTTGATTTGACAAAATATTAAAACATAAACTCACAGATAACGACAACAGCACAGTGTTCTGCCTGTCTTCTCTTTGGTATTTCTGCTCTGGCTCTCGTCTGGCTCTGCTCTGGGCAAACTCTCCTCGCTACTTAAAGAGGTCATGTGATAATGCATCCCTGTTCATGTATGACAAAGACAGGAAACTGTCAAAGATGCCTTTGACAGATGCTCTTGCCATTTTTTTCAGAGGGCCTTCACGCTGCAAGGATAAAAGACACTGCCATCTTTTTTTTTTTTTTTTTTTTTAAAGCGGGCAGTCTTCGTGGGACCTACTTTTTAAAAATTGTCATTTTACTTTATTAAACGTGAAGGGTGAGTTTTAATTATTGGTACTCGATGTACGTGTGGAGGGAGCAGAGCAGGGCGCACCTGTGTTTCACACATTGCATCAGTCTCAGGTTGGTCTTAACGGAGTCAGATGACGGCTTCCCTGAAGCGCCTCTGGCTTCAAAAGGCTAATCGCTGCTGTCAATAATCTAAAAATAGGGCTGTGTTTTGAAAATTCCTCAAAAGTTTACTGTGTGAAAATGCGTGGCTTTCATCCGGTGGTGGCGTGAGCGTTACAGCACGCTGCAGACAGCATCCTTAAAATCTCTGTGCAGCAGCTTTGATGCTTTGATTGAATCATCACCGCTGCTGAATTATCAGGTGGATAGGAGGCAGTGTGATCACTAACCTTGATGCAGACCACAGGGAGCGATTTCAAAACCATCTTTGTGTGCACCCACTGGGATGTCCTACCATTTCCACGGCAGCCACTGATTGGCAGGTTGTCGATAATGCTGGGCAGCAGGTTACTAGCAGAATCGCCTCCCTGTGTCAGAAAATATAGAGTGATAGATGTTTCCATCAGCTTCAAATAACCACGTTTTTTCACGCAGCGCTGCACAGTGTTCCTCTCTCCTATGGTGGCTGCATTTCATTTTGACACACTACAACAACTATTACGGGTGTGCTGCCGACCATCCTCACTGCTCATACAGTAGACGTCTCTTGTCCTAAGCCCTGGCGGTCACATCGGTGGCTACATCATCACAAATGCATGCAGCTTTGTTCAAACCCACACAACACAATTTTAAATTCTGGTGGAGATCTTGAGGTTTCCAGAGATACCAAATATGTGCTGCTGAATTACAGGGAAATGCGTATAAAAGGATGCACAAAACATCAAGGTATTTTCTATTTGATGGAATAGTGCATCCATAAAATGATAATATTTATCTCAATCGACATGTGATGTAGTTTCAGTGAAGCAGTGCAACTATTACACTGCAAAAAAATAACACCCCTCTTGAGTTATTTCCACTTGTTTGTTATCTTTAACTTAATGCACCATGAATATCAAACTCAGCTGTTTAAGTTTTCTGATTTAAACTTAAACTCATTCATTGTTTTGACTGTGCACAAATTTTCAGTGTTCATTCAACTCAATCTTGGAAGTTTGTCGGATTTTTAACCACAAAGAAATATAAAATGACTGAAATTCCTTCTCATTTAAATTATATCACTTTAGGAAACCCACTCTAACAACTATGCATTCTGCAAATCAAAAGTCAAATCAAAATATTGACCATTATAACCTTATAATAATATGAATATAGTGAAAAAACGTGGAGTTTCAGTGGAGTTTCCCAGCATGCTTTTTGGGACATTTACTGAGCCCAGTTCGTTGTTGTTTGGCTCATATTTAGTTCTTTAGGTTGTATGTTTATTGTTTACCACGTGGTCTTTGTGTTGTGGTATTAAGTGAAATGGTGGCTCATTATTATTTGTGCACCATGACTGTTATTGTCTATTCTTTTGGTGTAGCTCCATCCACTCGCTCATTTGTTACATGTCTGAGATTAAACTACGTCAAAGTAAAAGACTAAATCTTGAAGACAGTCAAAGCATCGTCATCCTTTGTAAGTAAATCCAGACTATGAAAATATGTGAATTATCTAAAGTCAAACTTTTAGAACAATGTTCAGAGGGATAATTCCCTTGTCAGAAAGCTATGATTTGTTATTTGCCAAGTTTAGATTCAGATTCATTTATATACCTACAAATCAGCTTTTCTTGTGAATTACATGAAATCTTCTTGTTACTTCACAACTTGAAATATTGCATTCAAAGAACAGCTGTATCAACATTTTCAACTTCAGTTTTTAAGTTGAAACAAATGCTACTCTACTAGGGTTTTACTCATGATCTGAAGGCAGCAGCGAAACTTACGTTTTAAGTTGAACAGCTTTGAAAATTTTTACAGGTCAGAATATGTACATAGCATGGTCTTACATTATAGCAAAAAATGTGTTTTGTTTACTTTTAAGTTATGTAAAGGAAATTTTTGAGGGTTAATCAGAGTTCAAGGGGTTAAGGAAGACTGTAGGAATGCCTTTACTTATCTTTTCTCTTGTTTCTCAGCTTATCGTTGTCATAGCAGCTCTTCAACACACTCTTCTCATCTTTTTCTTTCCATTCTCTTGGCAGCTTTTCTGTCCAGTAACTGTCCAGATGCAAAGAATTCACACATTTGCTGTGGATGTGGACCGTCATTTATAGTGCCCACAAAGTCTGAGCCATTGTGGCTGTAGTTTGCTCATTAAGTGCTCCACTGCTGATAGCTCTCATTAAGGATAACTTTTTTTTTTCTCGTTTTTGGTTGAAACATTGTAGTATAAAAGAGACAGACCTGAAAATGAAAGCAGAAACAGTTTGTGAAGAAGATTAATAGTTTGCCCGACAGTGTCACACAGTAATATAAATGGCAGGCTAGAAAATGAGCTGCTGTGAAGGGCCAAAGGAAAGTTACATAAGTGAAACACACTTTGCATTACTCACAGCTCTAAACGTATTCCTGAACTAACAGTCTTTTTCAGTATTTATAGTCTACATAACGCTGTGTTGCAGGCTTAACAGCGAGAGTCGTTTTCCAAAATTGATGGCGTGATTGTTAAAATTCCTCAGTGTTTCTGACTCCCCTGCGCGCTCTGTCTTTCTTCACTGTGTAAGGTTAACTGCAATATGTTCTAGTATCAAAGGCACAGGATCAAAGGTTTGAGCCATGGAGCGGGGCAGACACACAACATGAATTTTCCATCATTAATATCACTGCGCCTTGACGCCTCCTTTTAAGGGGCCTTTTAGAGATATTGCAGGGGAGTTCACTCGTTCCCTTTCTTCAGTTGTGTAACAAGTGCTTAATAAAAAAAAAGCAAAAAATTATATTCAAAGCCTTCACTGTAGTCACACTTATCTCTTTACTGCCAGTCGAGGCTCGTTTTTCTTGTTACCAGGCGTTGTGACTTTTGTGTGAGACAAAAACAAACAAAAATATTAACAAAAGGTGAGATACTTCGACAGATTTGGTAAGATGTTAAATAAATCAAGAAAACAAATTTATAATAGCATCAGTTTTACCCAATACTTAAATCGACGTGTATTAAAAATGCAGCGCTGATTCAGCAGCTTCTATTCTCGTCAGTCCCCCTTTTGAAACTCACCTCTCCCAGATATAAAGATAATATTTGTGTCAGCAGCAAAAATGACAAACAAAAAGACAGTTTAATTAAGCCCTGAGGGATCTCGCAGAGCTAATTCTCAAGGCTGGACGCCGTGCAGTTTCCAGGAAATATGCCGCCACGGATCAGACAAAGAACTTTTATATCACCCAAGTCATTTTTCAGCTTTGTATGTTTTTGGCTTTGGATAATATGAGGACAAATTGAGTCTTTTTCTGTGGTCTAATGATCTCAACCTATTAAGTGCCACAGTGTTGGCTCCCAACACTGTGTATTGCCATCTGCTGAGTGGCTTTCAGGGGGTTTTACTCAGTGACACAGTGTGCAAACACACAAACACACACACACACACACACACACAAACATAAATTAACATATAGAAAATTCTCAATGAATTTTCGAAATATTACCAAGATTGCTGAATGCCATCTTTAGTTTGTACTGGACGCCTACACAGCAGCAGCCATGGCTCCTGTCTGTCCACAGTAAAGGTTTGTGCACTGTGAAGAGGACTAGGTCATTATTTCTATTCCTTTTTTCTTCTTTTTTTGTGGGTTAACTGTCAAAGAAACATTGGACACAACTCGATAAAATGTCAAAGCTGAAAGTGTCATTGGTTGCAAGAATTGAAAATTCAGAGTAGCCTACATGCTGATGTACACACACAAACACACGCACACATCCAGATGATAACTGGATGCAAAAATGAGTGAGCCTCCCCTGTGCTGCCAGGTCAGTCTGACATGTTTCTGAATCTCTTCCCCTCCTGCATCATGTGACACGTTTTCAATAAGACGGTAATCTTTTTCTTTCCCGGATTTCCACTGATCAGTAGCTCTTTAATTTCCTGCCGAGTCGTGCGTGCACATGACCACGTACACACACACACACACACACACACCCCTGCGAAAAGCATCCAGACACAACATCAAAACAACAGAACCTACACTGAAAAAGCATTGTGCATTTTGAGAAAAGTCATTAAATTCTGCTGTTGATTGAGACTCCAGGTGAAATACTATGTGGTCTGTTTGGTCTGTTTTTCTACGATCACTGACAATGCCTGTTTACCTGTATGCCTATCAATTTTTCACTTGATATTTTTATTCCCAGACAAGCTCACATTCTGGCCTCAGGTTTACCAAACTGGCCTCTGTGGCTGCTGCAGCTCAGCTAAAGGTCCCTGCACCCCTTCAATCACACACTTCTTTTCAACTTATTGTATATCTTCAAGCTGTGGTTATAAATTGAACTGTAAGAATGTAAGAATCCATTCTAAACAGTCAAGTCTGCATTATTATTGACCCAAATCTGCCCAAAATTGTGTAATGCCCAAACTGGATGGTAAACTGTTTTTATTTCATATACATATACAAATTATCCTACATGTTTTGAAAAAAGGTTAGGAGAGGCATCAGAATTTATTTGAATTTGAGCATTTGTCATTGCTAGCCATACCGCATTAAAAAAAAAAAAAAAAAAAATCAAACCTGTTATCATGCCCTGCAGTTGAGACAACTGTGCCTCATAAATATTTGAGCAACCAGCTGATCTGCCTCTCATCCAGAGCAGCTAACAATCAGTGAGCGGGTGGGGTTTCAATGTCTTGCTCAAGGACATTTCAGCGGGACACATGGCTGTCGCTGGGATTTAGCCGTGCACCTTTTTCCGGAGCCAGTGGTCTCAACATAATTGCAAGGCCTAATGCATGACCTTAGTGCAGAATGCATGATAAAAAAAAAAATTAAAAAAAATGATGCGATGTCAAGAGAACTCAAGTAAATTTCGCTTTGCTGAAACTGCCGTGGCTAACTACATGAATGCGTTTGTGTTGATAAGAGTGTCATTGCGTCATGCGTTACATTAGACAGAAATGAAGGTAGTGGCTTCAGGGCTGAGGCATGACAGGAAATAACTGATGAGGCTGCTTTATGAAGGCGGCTGCACTGAAACTGAATTACAATTAGAGAGTGTATTATATTCTATATTATAACTATATCACCACGCTATATAGTGGAAATTAAGTTCTTGTGTCCCAAATAGTGCATCTCACATATTTCAGGTGCAGAATAGTGTTCATATGCTTGATTTCCACCATAACAAATTATCTCCACGCAGATTATCATATGCTGTATATTTACTCAACCTGATCTCACAGAAATCCGTGAAATGAGCACGACCTCTTAACAACGCATTGCGTGCTCCTGGCACATAACCTGTTATAATTACGTGTGGCCACCACAGAAACAGCGTCCACTGAAAGTCAATTAGGATCCGTGTCGTATGGCCACCACGCAAACGCTGTCCACTGAAAGTCAATTTCACGTGGGTGGTAGTTCATAGATCCCGGAAGTGCAAATTTAATCAAAATAAAATAATAAAATAAAAAATAAAAAATCGCCAGTTTTCTAGACTAGGCCTACCATATTGACCCGCATAAAAGACGACCCTGATTTTAAGATGACCCCTCTTTTTCAAGACCATTTTTTGGAAAATAGGCTACTTTTTATATGGACAAAATCTTGTTTGAATAAAAAAGCCACCGGCCTGCATCAGGCGGGTCGGTCGCGGCACCGGCTGGTACCGCGCCCACCCGGTCAGGTCTGTGGGATCTGACAGGTGAGCGGTCAGTGCCGCGGTCGGCCCGCCTGGTGCCATGGCCGGTAGGAGTAGTATCTAACATGGAAGGGCGCAAGCCAGTAATTTCGCCTAGGGCGGCACATAGGCAGAACCGCCACTGTATAGTTTATAATGTCATCATTTTCATATTTTTCTAGTCCACAAAAATCACATTTTAAGCCATTTTGAAATCAATGAACGAAATTTTATTTTAATCTGAAAAACACCGGCGTTACCAAGGCAACGCGCTTCATGCTACCTGGTGACTCCCGGCTTCTCGGCTTCAAAGACGTCACGCCGTGGGTGGTGGTTCATAGATCCCGGAAGTGCAAATTTAATCGGTATTCTGAAAAAAAGGTCTGATTATTAGCCATAACGTTGTAACCACCCAAGGCAGACTTACCACGAGCTATGAGGATGTGTAACGATGGCATGTGTCCACAAGTCCCGTATAATATCAACTTTATTTTAAGAAAACACGTTTTATTTGCGATATCATATCACGGAGAAGCACTACATTACCCATAATCCTAGTGTTTATCAGCGACGTGTCTGAATCGACAGCTTTCATCAATAAAGTCAATAAAATCTAATAAAGTGCATGAAAGTTGATAATGTGCTGATATGTTACGCCATTGAACACAACCCTTTCAGTCAGCGAAACAGAGCGGGTGGAAAAACCGTCGGAACACGTCAAAAATAGCACTAAAGATTTATATAGTCTATATATTTTTTTTTTTTCATAACACATCTTTACTCGTGGTATAAACATAGGCTACATGTTAAGGTTATGCTTTTGCTGTTGAAAAACTACCGTATGTATGGTTTTTAAACCTAAATTCACAATGTTTATCCTAACCCGGAAGAGGGGTACCAGAACTACAATTCGTGCAGAGTTGCAACACACAGAGCTGTCCTGCGCCATAGCTTTTGTAGTTCTAACATGTTATGTCTATTATATGAAGTGGTGATCACTAATTTTGCAATCTTAATCAAAGTTTTTGGGTGTGGGAAGAACGCCTGAATGGTCAGATTTTAATTTTTTTTTTTCTTAAGATAGTGAAATCATGTTTTTTCCATGTTTTGACACTAGTCGGTGGCGCCCCCTATTGGTTTGCCATCGGACATGATAGTAGAGGTCAAGAGCTTTCCAAAAATGTTGACCCCATGTCTCTACCATTTTTTGTTGCTGCACTGTAAGCCTTTAAAAGTGTCTCAGGTGCAAGGTTCTAAGGGCACTTGTGGGGAGCAGGAACTGCCCACTGGTCTCACACTGAGATATGTTACTCCATAGGTCAAGACCTTTCAAACGATGTCTTCATTGTTGTTCTGTGACAAAGTTTGATTTTCATCATGCTCCAAGTCAAGGCTGTCTCAGGTGTACATCTGCAGACCTCTTTTAGGGCCAAGCTTGATAAAATCAGTCAAACTTCTTTAAGGAGGTATGTAATGGCCAAATTTATTTAGAATATTGATGTTAGTCATATACACAGTCATACTTTTCAATTTGGACCATTTCAAAGCTTTTTTTCCCCATAAAATACTCAATGTTTCATATTTCAGATTTTCCCATTAACTTAATATGGCCACCTGAGACACTTTTAAAGGCTTACAGTGCAGCAACAAAAAATGGTAGAGACATGGGGTCAACATTTTTGGAAAGCTCTTGACCTCTACTATCATGTCCGATGGCAAACCAATAGGGGGCGCCACCGACTAGTGTCAAAACATGGAAAAAACATGATTTCACTATCTTAAGAAAAAAAAAATTAAAATCTGACCATTCAGGCGTTCTTCCCACACCCAAAAACTTTGATTAAGATTGCAAAATTAGTGATCACCACTTCATATAATAGACATAACATGTTAGAACTACAAAAGCTATGGCGCAGGACAGCTCTGTGTGTTGCAACTCTGCACGAATTGTAGTTCTGGTACCCCTCTTCCGGGTTAGGATAAACATTGTGAATTTAGGTTTAAAAACCATACATACGGTAGTTTTTCAACAGCAAAAGCATAACCTTAACATGTAGCCTATGTTTATACCACGAGTAAAGATGTGTTATGAAAAAAAAAAAAATATATAGACTATATAAATCTTTAGTGCTATTTTTGACGTGTTCCGACGGTTTTTCCACCCGCTCTGTTTCGCTGACTGAAAGGGTTGTGTTCAATGGCGTAACATATCAGCACATTATCAACTTTCATGCACTTTATTAGATTTTATTGACTTTATTGATGAAAGCTGTCGATTCAGACACGTCGCTGATAAACACTAGGATTATGGGTAATGTAGTGCTTCTCCGTGATATGATATCGCAAATAAAACGTGTTTTCTTAAAATAAAGTTGATATTATACGGGACTTGTGGACACATGCCATCGTTACACATCCTCATAGCTCGTGGTAAGTCTGCCTTGGGTGGTTACAACGTTATGGCTAATAATCAGACCTTTTTTTCAGAATACCGATTAAATTTGCACTTCCGGGATCTATGAACCACCACCCACGGCGTGACGTCTTTGAAGCCGAGAAGCCGGGAGTCACCAGGTAGCATGAAGCGCGTTGCCTTGGTAACGCCGGTGTTTTTCAGATTAAAATAAAATTTCGTTCATTGATTTCAAAATGGCTTAAAATGTGATTTTTGTGGACTAGAAAAATATGAAAATGATGACATTATAAACTATACAGTGGCGGTTCTGCCTATGTGCCGCCCTAGGCGAAATTACTGGCTTGCGCCCTTCCATGTTAGATACTACTCCTACCGGCCATGGCACCAGGCGGGCCGACCGCGGCACTGACCGCTCACCTGTCAGATCCCACAGACCTGACCGGGTGGGCGCGGTACCAGCCGGTGCCGCGACCGACCCGCCTGATGCAGGCCGGTGGCTTTTTATTCAAACAAGATTTTGTCCATATAAAAAGTAGCCTATTTTCCAAAAAATGGTCTTGAAAAAGAGGGGTCATCTTAAAATCAGGGTCGTCTTTTATGCGGGTCAATATGGTAGGCCTAGTCTAGAAAACTGGCGATTTTTTATTTTTTATTTTATTATTTTATTTTGATTAAATTTGCACTTCCGGGATCTATGAACTACCACCCACGTGAAATTGACTTTCAGTGGACAGCGTTTGCGTGGTGGCCATACGACACGGATCCTAATTGACTTTCAGTGGACGCTGTTTCTGTGGTGGCCACACGTAATTATAACAGGTTATGTGCCAGGAGCACGCAATGCGTTGTTAAGAGGTCGTGCTCATTTCACGGATTTCTGTGAGATCAGGTTGATTTACTAGGGGTGTCATGCTTCAGTTTTCAATTTTAAGGTCATGATTCGATTCAATTTTGATTTTTTGTTTCCAGCACTGATGGTGATGTCATTGTTATGCTATCAAGTCTTAATTTGTGAAGGGCGATATAACGCATCTTTCTGGCAAAGTCACATGTCCTGGCTGAGTTAACGTTACTCTGTGTGACTTGTGATGGCGTCATCCTGACATCACTGTGCCAACTTGGATAACGATGATGTCATAGCTCGTGCTTGCTAGTGCCGGCTGCAAATCGGGCTGTGCAAATGACAACTGGCGGCAGTGTGACCTCACGCCTCTCGAGACCAAGGCAAACTCTGTGTTTTCTGCCGGCTGTTCATGGTTTGTGCAGTTTAAACAGCAAGAAACAGCACTTCAGCCAATCATCATCTGTTTATCCAACACGTCCTCCATGGTGTCATGCTGTGTTGTTACAAAAGTTACGAGGTGCAAGGTGCGGCTGCAGAGAAAATCAGTCAAAAGCTAACATCAACAGGTTTGCAGGTTGCAGACAGGAAGTAGCTATCATCCAACAGCAGAAAAAAAAAACAAAAAAACAGGAGAAACACTAACCTGTTTGCGATTTCAAAGGTCAAAATCGAATGCTCATTTTAAGTGACACTACTCATATTTACTCTGTTACTTGGGCAATTCAGAGTACACCAGAACTGAAGAAAGAGAATCCCTCAGCAAAAAGTAAGTTGAGATGGATTTAAAACTAATAAACTATTTCTTTCAAGTGGACTCAGACGCATGTGGTACTTGTTTTGACTGCCTTAGGGGCATCTGCAGCTTTTCTCATCCATACATCGTGAGGCAAAACTGCATGCATCAGTATGAGATATAAAGCATAAGTCAGGAAATAGACCAATAACACTGCCAGGGACAGAGGAGGCTTGCTTCCAGGCTAAAAGTAATAAAGAGGTGCTCTGAGAGTAGCCTGTCCCTTACTGAGCGGACATCTGATGGGAATATCATAAAAGCTCTATAAGATGATAAAAACGTTACCACAGGTCAGGCTTATTTACTTCACATCCAGTGGAGTGGCTTACAGCTATAGACAGGGCTTTTTGATTTTGAATCGGTCCAAAAACGATGCGTGTTTGTTATATCATGTCATATTGTGCCATATTAGGACTGAGCAGCATGTTTGTTCCGTGCTCATTCTCATTCCCATCCCTTAACTTTGCCATTCATACCATTATTTGTTAAAGAAATGTGTTTACATTAAGTATGAAGTCTTCTAGTTGTTTGAAAGTAAATAAATATTTCATGAAGCGGGGTGAAAAGAAAACCTAAGGTGGAAGAAAGAAAAAACAAACATGTCTTTGAAACTCAACTTTTACTGCAAATACAGACTACCCATTATGATATTTTCTTTTACTTTACATTTACCTCTTTCCTTGGGGAAAATTCAATAAATAAATAAATACAATAAAAAGCTCCTGGGAGAGTGTTTGGAAAAACACAATAATCTAAATATGCACAGGCTTGGAGGTGCTCGGCGCTGTATTTATAGTAATCTGCCTGTTTCATCAGCCAGCAGCATCGCTATACTTTCATTTACTGATATTTGTCCTGGTGCAGTCTCAGTGGACGGAGCAAAACAAAATCATAAGTGGGTTATTTTTATGTGTTATTTTTAATGTGATTACAGCATGTATCATCATGCCTCTGTCAAGATTTGAGTCACTTAGCAACACACCTAAACAGACACCGTCTACGCTCAGTGTCCGCTTCATCAGGTCCACCTGTACAGTCTAATGCGGTTCAGTGCAACAGCTCTGCTATAAATTCTACCTTTTAAGAAAGTTTATAATGTTCAGTTGTTGTTGACATTGTGGAGAATGTGTAAATATAATTCTGTGTTTATTATTGAGGTTGTAGTTTGCAGAGGTCTTGCACTGGACTTCATTATATTGAGAGGTGTTTCTAATTTTTTGTCCTCCTTATTTGTGTACAATGAGGGGGACAGAATAGTGGAAACACCTTTCAATGAAATGCAGTCTAGTACAACAGCAGCACAAACTATGAGTTCAATGCCAAACACAGAACTGAATGAACACCTCTGTTACTGTGACAAAAAGAAAACCTGAGCATTAAAGCCATCCTTAAAGTAAACTTTATGGCAGAACAGTTGTATTGGTTTGTATTAGATTGTGGAGGTTGACCTGATAAAGAGGAGTGTAGTTGTGCAGTCAGTCAGCCAGTGAGCACTCTTGTTTCTTATTATCTTATTTGAAGCCCAAAAATTTCAGGTGTTATTGCACATTACTAAAAGGTGCTATAAGGTAAAGAGAGACCAGAGCGTTAAGCACTCGCAGCACGTGGCGAAGATCGGCCTGAAGAAACTTCAATAGAGATCGACACACTGGTTGGTGTGAGGATTAAACTGAGGAGCTTCTGTTGCCTCCTGTTAATGGGCAAAAGTCAATACACAAGGTGTGAATACATCTAACACGCACGCACACGCACACGCACACGCACACACGCACACACACACGCACACACACACACACACACAGACTCTGACTCTGACTCAGCTTCCAGCGTACACTTACCACGTCAGACAAAATAAATTTTTGAATTCAATATAAAACAGTGAGTTAACCGTGTAGGGAACGATAATAAGTATTGACCCTGAAAATATACAGTACAGGCCAAAAGTTTGGACACACCTTCTCATTCAATGCGTTTTCTTTATTTTCATGACTATTTACATTGTAGATTCTCACTGAAGGCATCAAAACTATGAATGAACACATGTGGAGTTATGTACTTAACAAAAAAAGGTGAAATTACTGAAAACATGTTTTATATTCTAGTTTCTTCAAAATAGCCACCCTTTGCTCTGATTACTGCTTTGCACACTTGGCATTCTCTCGATGAGCTTCGAGAGGTAGTCACCTGAAATGGTTTTCACTTCACAGGTGTGCCTTATCAGGGTTAATTAGTGGAATTTCTTGCTTTATCAATGGGGTTGGGACCATCAGTTGTGTTGTGCAGAAGTCAGGTTACTACACAGCCAACAGCCCTATTTGACAACTGTTAAAATTCATATTATGGCAAGAACCAATCAGCTAACTAAAGAAAAACGAGTGGCCATCATTACTTTAAGAAATGAAGGTCAGTCAGTCCAGAAAATTGCAAAAACTTTAAATGTGTCCCCAAGTGGAGTCGCAAAAACCATCAAGCGCTACAACGAAACTGGCACACATGAGGACCGACCCAGGAAAGGAAGACCAAGAGTCACCTCTGCTTCTGAGGACAAGTTCATCCGAGTCACCAGCCTCAGAAATCGCAAGTTAACAGCAGCTCAGATCAGAGAACAGATAAATGCCACACAGAGTTCTAGCAGCAGACCCATCTCTAGAACAACTGTTAAGAGGAGACTGCACGAATCAGGCCTTCATGGTCAAATAGCTGCTAGGAAACCACTGCTAAGGAGAGGCAACAAGCAGAAGAGATTTGTTTGGGCCAAGAAACACAAGGAATGGACATTAGACCAGTGGAAATCTGTGCTTTGGTCTGATGAGTCCAAATTTGAGATCTTTGGTTCCAACCGCCGTGTCTTTGTGAGACGCAGAAAAGGTGAACGGATGGATTCCACATGCCTGGTTCCCACTGTGAAGCATGGAGGAGGAGGTGTGATGGTGTGGGGGTGTTTTGCTGGTGACACTGTTGGGGATTTATTCAAAATTGAAGGCACACTGAACCAGCATGGCTACCACAGCATCCTGCAGCGACATGACATGCCATCCCATCCGGTTTGCCTTTAGTTGGACAATCATTTATTTTTCAACAGGACAATGACCCCAAACACACCTCCAGGCTATGTAAGGGCTATTTGACCAAGAAGGAGAGTGATGGAGTGCTGCGGCAGATGACCTGGCCTCCACAGTCACCGGACCTGAACCCAATCCAGATGGTTTGGGGTGAGCTGGACCGCAGAGTGAAGGCAAAGGGGCCAACAAGTGCTAAACACCTCTGGGAACTCCTTCAAGACTGTTGGAAAACCATTTCAGGTGACTACCTCTTGAAGCTCATCGAGAGAATGCCAAGAGTGTGCAAAGCAGTAATCAGAGCAAAGGGTGGCTATTTTGAAGAAACTAGAATATAAAACATGTTTTCACTTATTTGACCTTTTTTTGTTAAGTACATAACTCCACATGTGTTCATTCATAGTTTTGATTCCTTCAGTTAGAATCTACAATGTAAATAGTCATGAAAATAAAGAAAACGCATTGAATGAGAAGGTGTGTCCAACTTTTGGCCTGTACTGTAGATATTTCTGATTATGAATATATGCTTCAGTCTGCTCTGTCTGCTTAACGACTAAGAATATTCATTAATGCAAAGTGATGATAGACTGGATGTATAACCTGTTTTTAAAACATGTATACACTTTGTGCATTATTAATATTCACTGTATTAAATATTTTTCCTGTTTCCGTGCACACTCAAGATCATGGTTGGAAATTTGAGGGCTGAGCGGAAGAGATGGATCCTGAAGCATTAAATTATGAATTTTTATTTTAATTATTAACTACAGTTTGTATACCTACTTTTGAAACATCCTGTATATAACTGGGGGAGATAAAATATCTGAGATGATTATGTGGATATCTTACATGATCGTGAGTATGATCAAAGACTGAGAGAGGCCCTTTTTAATATATTAAGAATTTTCCATAATCCCTATGTGAACTATTCCCACCCCATTTGATGTTAGTTGTTGAGTTTGCTGAGGGAGGACTGTGGATTATTTCCTGATATTTGTTTGTTCCTCCATCCTCTCAGACGCCGCCGATCTGCTCTGACGAAAGCTGGGTAAACGATGCATCACTGCTGCATTGTGGGATTTTCCAGATTATTCTGATTGGCCCAAAAGGGGGCTATCATGTTTCAGGGCAAAACAAGTTGGCAGATTTGTTAATGACTGGCTGCATCACCGCTGAGGGACAACATGTCTATTTATTTATTTATGGTTTATTTGACGGGCACTGATGCAAAGTACATAGACAAACTGTAAACAGCTATCCAAAGCAAGCATCGTAGTGTTTGCAGTGGATGCTAATTTGCAATACCTGTCCCTAGAAGGGCTTTTGTAAAAAAAAAAAAAAAAAAAAAAAAAAAAAAAAGAGAGAGAGACTATAATAAAGGCAAAATACAATAAAACACACATTTAGCAGTAACATAATGGCAGAAAATTAGAAAAGGACATTGTTGTCTTGTTTATGAACCCATCTAATAAACAGACTCTAGAAATGTAGCTCAGCTGAAAACACTGGGTGTTTCATGGACTCAAAACACACACACACACACACACACACACACACACACACACACACACACACACACAATAGTATATATCATTGCACACCTACACATGCACACACAAACACAAACACACAGAGAAACACTCAAGAATAACCTCGCTCCTCAGGTTGAGGCAAGCTCTGAGGTCAGTTTGGTTAAAAATACTCCGTCTGTTGTTCTGAAATGTCCCGAAAGGATTTCAAAATCCCTGTTACAGATGCAACAAAAGCACACGCAAAGATTTTTTTCACACTTAAGATGACAAACACAATAACGGGTGCATGGCAAATGATAAACCTCCTCTAGACTGTGTTGGTATTTGTCTATCAAACACTGCTACCTCATCTCGGTTGTGTCCCTGCATTTGTTTTCCATGGCCTGGCCTCCCGGTTTGCTAAGAGAGCTCCTTTGTCAAGCAGTGGCTCCCTCTGTCAGGGATGCTTATCATTAGCCTGGGACGACAGGGCCTTGTTTCACAGCTGAATAAGCCTCTCAGCACAGGATCCTTGATTAAAAAGTAAAAAGAAAACACCCAGAGGAAATCTTTCGCATGATGAATAGCTATGCTTAGAGAGAGTTAATAGCATTTCAGGTGAAGCAGAGCAAAAACACCTGCAAGTGATGTGTTGGATGCCCAGTAAGACACACACACACACACACACACACACACACACACATATACATCTTATTACAACACATGATGCAGTCTATTAACATGGTGTTGGTGTGTGGGAAAACTAAAATCTCTGTGGCTTTGGTTTCCTATTATTTGTCTTGGCTGGGATTTGTCCGCTTCTGTACTGTCATTTATTCCAAGGTTGTAGTTTGTTCAAGTGTCGTCCCCCAACCATTTGATTTGGCTGTTGTGGTTGCTGGAACACAAGATTTTTCACATGTTTCTACTGGAAGTGAGGAATGTAAACAGCCTTTTCAGCTTAAATCTCCTGTGTGCTTCCAGCTTGGCTGAGTTATGTTGAAAGTGGTGAATTGCCTTCCATACAAGGCTCTTTCTCCTTCCTACATCTTTCAAGAAGGAGATCTGACCTTGTTTGAGTTCTGTCTCGTCTGGCTGTAAAATCCATCGTCAACATCGTAATCAGTCTGAGTTCAGACTGATCAGTTCTCCAGCTTCTGCTTCTTGATGATGTTATCGGGAAGCACAAATTTGAGAAAATCAGTCTTGTTCTTACCTCAGCTGGTGAAAACACACCAAAACAGTTCATACCCACCAGAAACTGCTTCTTAACCCCAGGTGGGTCTTAACTTTGAATTCAGGAATCACTAATATGACAGTGCTCAGAAACAGATAGCAACCCAATGCCTTCAGTGTTGCACAGGTGCAGATTCTCTTTTAGGTTGAAACCTTTAGAATATCAAATTATCAATTAATTATATCAGTAATTACAGGTTAATGTAGGTAAATGCATTGTAAACTAAGAAAATTCTATAAAACACCCCTTGTATGACTCATCAGGCCTTGCTAGTGAAGGCCAATTTCAACCGCAGTAACTTTCCCCTGGGACTAGGAACCCTTTGAGGTACCTTTTGCGTTTCGACTGCAGGGACCAGGGTCAAAATGTAATTTAGTTCTGAGGAGATTTTTTTTTTTTTAACCCAGAAAAATTCCCAAGGTAGGGGTGGGGAGTTTCAAACTGCCAAGGAACTTTTTGGGGGTGGGGCTTGCACACAACATTTCTGATTGGCCAAACACACACAGTGTACCTTGTGTACTGCTTCATGCTTAAAATAAGAAAGTACCCCAGTATCGATTTAGGACCAGTTTAGGATGAGGAGGACATTTCTTTTTGTTTGATGATAATAAAAATAAACTTAGACTCTGCTGTTGACTTTCCAACTCATTACAAAAAAAGTGCAATTTAGCTGAGAGCACAGGTGAGTGAGAAATAGAGAGCTGTGCTTGAGAAAGCCAGTGAGTGAGAGAAATAAAATGTTATTTTCTGATTGTTTCACGGTGGTTACGTTGTAAAGCACAAATAAATAACCATCAAGCACTCATGATTCACTGTGGAGACAGAAGCTCTTAGTTTCCTCCTCTGCATTTCTTTCAGACACAGACAGCCAGAGGACTCTGCTTGTCTCCCATTGGCAGGAGAAAGCAGGGCTGCTCCAGAAACACTGTAAAAAGTGTCAGAAATCTGTCAACAAGGGGGTTAAAGTAGGTTAAATAGCCTGATGCATCATGACTGTAAACAATTACATGTAAAACAGCTGTCGTTACATCAGTGGACAAATTTGCCTAATCTTCGCAGGTCTTTAGACTGAGGTGGAAACACAAACAGCAACAGATTAAAGGAAACTTTTTAGTTCCTTGAAAAGTTATTCTGGTAATACTCTACCTTGGTAATTTGGGTGGAAAACCGGCTTTGGGGACACCCTTTCATTTTTTATTTATCCTTTATTTAGCCAGGAAAACCCCATTGAGATACAAGATCTCCTCCAGGGGGTCCAGGTCAAGATGGCAGCACAATTTCTCATGACAGAACACAAAACAATGAATAAAAGCAAGACAAGGGAAATGGTGAAGGGAGATACTGTAACAACAATATCAAAACACAACCTCAAGTCAAAGAAATGATGCACAACAGCAACATGACCTCATAAATTTCCTCTAGTTTCATGGCACAGTTTCATGTAGCAACTAAAAGATGTCGACTTCAGAAATTCACCTCTACATGAACAGCTACCATCAATAATTTCACATTTTCTGGACTGTACAGCAGAGGAAACTGTTATTTATTTGTATGACGCTCCCAGGTTCTTACCCGGCCCAGAACTTCAGTCTCTCTCTCTCTCTCTCTCCCTCTGTGTGTGTCTTGTCTCCCTGTAGGTCCTGCAGTTCCTGTCTCACCTGCTGTGCTTCCCTCCTGCACACCTGTTCTCCATCTGCCTCCTCACTCCTACCCACTGTGTTCCTGCCTCACCTGCCTGCACCAGCCAATCAGAGTCCTACCTGTTTCCACCCGGCCAGCTGCATCTTTTCTACTGATGAGTCCCTTGTGTGTACCTGTTGTCTGTTGCGTTTGGTCTTTGCCAGATCGCGCATTAGCCTGGTCTTCTCTGGTTATTTACCAGGAGTTGTTTATTCTGAAAGTTTTGGTATCTGCCTTTGCCTGTTGATTTTGTGATTTTCTTTGGATGACTGACTGCCACTGTATTTATTACCTGCAGTCTCATCTACATGGTGATGTTGCCTGCTGCTGTCATTAAAGTGTTTTTTTGTATTATATTTTGTCCTCTGCCCAGTTGTCTACAGGTGGGATCTTTCTTACCTTTTCCATGCAATAAAAAAAACAACTTTATTTTGTGGATAATAACAATTTACAGTGTAAGTAAATGAAAACTAAGCTATAAATGGAAGCAGCATTTACTTCTGAAGGCCTATGGTGTTCTCCTGAAAAAGACATGCAAACCACCCACAAAACAAAGAGCTGAAAACAGGATATCACAGAATTTATAGGAATTCATGTTTCATAAGACATACAGTAAGTGGCTTACGCATCACCCATTAGTCTTTCAGGTCTGATGTGCTGCTCCCACAATTTTCCAATGTTTTCACGTACCTGTCTGTATTTTTTCATGTTTAAAACTGAAGTGATGTCAGATATCTGGTTTGCTACAACATAGCATCTTTATTTAGTCAGAATAACCAGTTGAGCTCTTCTTCAGTGGCACCCTGATGCAATTAAACAAATTTTTAATAATGATTACACATCGACATGTTTCGACATCTTTGTGTGTCCTTGCCATGAATACATTGTTTATGACCAATAAAAATCTTGTCTGGCCAGTTTTACCAGTGTCAAAAAAGTAAAAAAAAAAAAAAAAAAGTGTCAGTATCAAAGTAAAACAAAATCAAAAACTATTTTCTTTATGCTTTTCCACTTCTTAAATTGGCAAGAAAAGAAGATTCCCTCTCATTGTCTAAACACTTATCCTTTATTGACAGTGCACAATGTTTCAGTCCTTAGACCTTCATCGGGAAGGAGAATGAGAAACAAAGGCTCTTACAGAGACTGGACCTCCTGAGGAGAAGCTGGCAGTCAATCAGTCCCACAGGCTGAGTGCATTTAGCCTATAATAAGGGACTTAAGGGACAAGAAAAACAATATGCCAAAATTACAGAATGACAATAATATTAAATCTCAGGGCGCCATTGTTATAATTATATACTGTCAAGCTCCACCCGTACATTTCTTTTTAAATTGGCCATTTTTGCTGTCAAAACTTGGAAAGTCAAGTATCACATATTTCCCAGTTTTCCACTAATTAAACTTGAGGTGGAAGTTCATGTGCTTATCAACCCATAAGCATAGCAAATCCAAAGATTGTGGAGGAGAGGGACTGGCTTGAGAGACTAATCATTCCTTAAAAATGTTCATCTGCTGTAACGAGAGCACAAGAAATCTAACGGAGATTCAAAATGATTTTGCTGTCCAACTGGGTGCAAGTAATGAGCCTGATGGACTCATGCGCTGTATAACGGTGGACCGAAAAAGAAAATGAGAAAAAGTATTTTAATTTAAAAATATTTTTACCTCCCTTCTGAAAAAATGTTGAACTATCGTTGCACTGGAACATCTTTTCATGTGGCACCTCTATTTCTGTTATTGGAGGAGGACTTCTAGCTCCAAGCAGAGTTATCATGCTGACACAGCCCTGCGACTTGCTCCAGTTGTCTGTATAATAGGGGTGTCATCCCACCAGCAGCATGCAGCAGCAGTCTATTATGGAGCAGTGTAATGATACCATTTTCTTACCATTTTCTTAATTTGCACATGTCTTTTAACAGTGAGTTGGAATAAGGCCACACACACACGGCTGGGCTCATGAGCAGAGGAACAGACAGACAGAAAATAAGCAGCCAGGCAGGCAAATAAGTTGACAGAAGGGGATGCTGCAAAAGCAAAGTTACTGAATCCAATGCAAATCATTGTCGCTAATTAGAGAGAGGAAAATACATGTCTACAAAAACCACACAACATCCAAA
Organism: Myripristis murdjan; assembly: GCF_902150065.1. Lineage (NCBI taxonomy): Eukaryota > Metazoa > Chordata > Actinopteri > Holocentriformes > Holocentridae > Myripristis > Myripristis murdjan. The sequence continues at coordinate 14,775,741 of NC_044001.1, read as the reverse complement.
ACGGTAAAAGAAAGACACAGCACGGCATTCACTTGTCCATCGCCTCGGACTGAATTACAAAACAAAAAGAGAGAAAGAGAAGGGAAAATATAGAGAGGAGATTTTAACTGCATTCATCATCCTGTCTGTTTCTACTCCCGCATCCATTTCTTTTCATTATTCTGTGGAAGCTGCTTTGTTCCACACAATGATTTTCTCTCTTCTCTACTCCATCTCTTTCTGGATTAAAGGTCGCCTGGCGTTCCGTCAATGAAAGCTGCGCCGCTTTTATCAATGCACCTACCAGAAGAGGAGTTTTCTATTTTATCAACAAATCATTCAGGAATACTGCCCCACCTCTTCCCTCCGTCTCTCTCTTTCTGCTCTGTGTGATGTGCAGATGCTTTGGGGGGTTGATGACAGGAGCCTCGGTGCTTCAGGCATAGTCGCAGGGCTGTGCCAGAAGTAACACTTTATTTGTGGGACAAGCCCGCACATAAAAGGGGTCAGCCTTGCAGAGCTGCTGGAATTCAACTGCGGTCCAAAGTGAGAACAGTGAAAGTGTACTTGGGAATACAAATGTCAAGAGAGTAAAATACTATAGAAGCACCCCCCAATTCCACCTGTCAAACTCGTTCTTTAGCAAAGTTGGCATTTCAAGTCTCAGCACAGGCCACTGTGATGGATAGAGTGAGCTACAGTGGAAAATAAAATTCAGCAGAATTTTGTTGAATTTTGTGCGCACTTCATGTTTCAGTCCTTGAGGTTGTATTTCCACACTGTTCTCGTAGATGTCCACATTTTGTTTTGCTTGTCACAACAAAAAATTCAAGACTCCTTTGTTGCAAAAATGGGCAGGAAGACCTGGAATTCAACTCGCAGAACAGCTTAATTATCTGTTATTATATTCAGCCTGAGAAGGAATCTGCTCCACAGCAGCCATTCCCAGCTCTCTCCCTGCTGTGAGGGACAGGCCGACACAAGCAAAGGGGCAGCTTTGTAATAGTGGCGCTTCATATCATATCATCGTTCTGTAAGAGAAATCACAGCTGATGTGTCAAAGTGAAACATGTTGCCCCTTGTGAAGGCACCCCTCAAGCCAGTCATCACCAAAGTGAATGGCCCCCACATGTTGTACCAAAACTGTACCCATGTTGTATCAGATATCATGTTTCAGTTAAAAATTCTGACCTTTAATTGCAACACTTCTATTAAGCCGATGAGTATAAATTGTGAGAAGAGCTGGATGTGCAAACCATGTATAGGTAAGTAACATTTCTTTTTAGCTTTGTAGTATCACCATCAGACCTAATATGTTTTTAAATGTCAGAGCAGTGCAAGACTATCCAGCTGCAAACTCCGAGAAGCCCCTGCCCTGTAGGGATTTGATAGTGGACTGTCTGTTACGTGACTGAGGATGACAGCGACTACTGAAATATATAACCAGTGAGAAGATTTGACAGAGCTCTGTCTTTTACTGACTTGTTATATTTCAAACAGATACATGTACAGCATTTGGAAAGAGACAAAGGCCTTGTTCAGACTTCCAGTCCAAATCCTTTTTTTTTTTTTTAGAAAGTCTGGACAGCAAAAAAAAACATGTGGAATATGATTTTTGCAAATAAAATCCAAACCACATTTGTAGGTGGTTTGAAATGCCGTTCCAATCAGATTTGTACAGATGCGTCTCATTCCAGACACTTGAATCATTCAAACTGTCTTTTGCATCACTCACAACGATGACATCAAATCCAGACAGGAGTGACAGAGGTGCATCAGAGTGGCTGTGCAGAATCCAGACCGCTGCTGGCAGAGCAGTATGAGGAACAACAGAGGGGACAGTCCGTGGACAGACGCTGAAATAAATTGTGTGCTCACACTTTGAGGGGAGGCTTCTCTACATTTCTCCTGCTTCTGCGCTGGAAAGCCGCGTCACCAGTTTACGTCGTTACTGATGCCTACATCGTTACCACAGCAACCCATACAGAGAAGTTGGTGATGTCTGGACACACAAATCCGATCTGATCACTTGCAAATAACGGTGCGGACAGTCTGATGTAAACATCGGATTTGAGAAAGAAATTAGATTTGCCTGCAGCCTGAACAAGGTGACACACTCCCCTCTACCCACAACCAGGACCCAAAAAACAAACTGGCATCCACCCAGAATATAAAAGCACAAACATCTACCATTGCTAAAACTTATACTTTACATTCAGTCTACCCTTGTTTGATTTTGATTTTGATCCCAGGAGAGAGAGAGTGATCAGAAACAAAGTAGAAAACACAGCGAACACAAACATTTGAAATCCAACTAATGCATCAGTCAACTAAACAGGATCCATCTTTAGCAGATTAACACATTAAAAAGAATCAGTGCACAAACAGCTCATCTTAATTATTAGTGTCTGAGTGCATGTGTGTATTTGGGAATGTGTGTGTAGGAACAGTGCATCTGTTTAGTGAGGGGATGCCTGCAGCCCCCTCCCACTATAGCAGTTTCCCTCAAGTGGTTTCTGTCATGGGTTAAGGATAAGGTAAGAGGTTAAGTTAAGGGTCAGGACTAAGGATGGATGGTGCTAATGCTACTTCTGGCATGTCTGTGTGCTTGGTGTGTCAGGGTCTCGTTTGCAACTGGCTGCTACTCCATCAGTGCCAAGTGTGCCATCACTCCTATCATATTTGAGTTTCAAAGTGTAGGTTAGGGTTAGGGTTAGGCATTTAAGTCTAAGACCCTCATCAGACCAGTAAGCTGGAAGACAAAGAGCAGGGGCACCATGCCTCTGAGTTTGGCCAAAATTAGACCAGTAATGTAGTTACAATTTCCCACTGAATTATAGTGCTCCCATCGTACAAATCACTTCACTTTGGTAATTGCTAGGAAACAGTACCTAAATTCATCTTTGCCCCAGGATACGTAAAAATCAGGCTGGGGGTGTCTGAGGTGTCATGTTTAAACATTTTTCCCTTTAGTATCCTCCATCAAGCAAATCAGTGTAATCGTTTACATGCAGTTGCAACAGTTGTTTATTTATACTCTCCAGGCTTGGTCATAATCAAACCGCTGGTGTCAGGTATTTCACCTGGGATGTAACATTTGCCACAGTTTCATCACACTGCACAGAGGATGGGGCATAAATCAGGAAAAGCAGGCATTTAGCGCACACTACCTCAAGCCATGAACAAAAGCAAACAAAACTAAAAAAACAAAAAAACAAAAAACACACACAAATTAACAAGGATTCAAACAACAAAGACTGCATTCAAAGAGTCAGTGGCAAGGTGCCATCATCCCACACTGTAATAGTACACCCACATTCCCATGTGGGCATAAACAGTCTAACTTGCCCACCAGTTCGTAGCAGGCATGCTCCACCCTGAGGCGAGCTGCAGACAAGCGGTCACAGAAACAGATTGCACACATTGCATCTTAGAAAGGAAAAGAGAGAGAGAGAGAGAGAGAGAGAGAGAGAGGGAGAGAGAGAGAGGGGGAGCGAGAGAGAGAGAGAGTCCTTACATAATGTGCCCCTTGCCAAAGCTCTAAACTTGCTACCACTATTGTCTGTATTGTTGTTGCATTAAGGTTAGCCAGAGTTCTTCTGCTTGCCCTGTATGTTTTTTTTTGTCTTGTCTTTCATATATCGAGCGACATGAAGTTGCAGCACTCTGCGATTTTTAGATCTCTGTTATGCCAAGACAGTGAAATCATTGCACCGTAAAGACGTTATGAATATTGTACAGTAGCTCTGCTGTCCTGGTCCTTCTGGATGTCATGTTCCTGGGCTGTGGCAGGTTTCATCAAATTAAATTCAGGACTTTTCGAGACCTTTTTAATGCCACATGAAATGAGATTTAAAAGCAGTCTAGTTACTCAAAGTAATAGTGAAAAACCACTAATGGATAGCACAAATAAAAAGTCAATGTTTACTTTTATCTTGTCTAGTCCATTAACATTGGACACCGAACAGCTGACAACAAACACATTAGATAGTGTTACATTCTTAAAATTTGCCAATATGATGATAACGATATGTTCAAGTTAACTTGCATCGATATATAAATAAATAAATATATATATGTATGTATATATATCACAACATGAACACAACTGGATTTCCACTTCTCTTCTCATGCCTTATTCATCAGGATGAGCAGTGAGAATGCTCTCTCTCAGTGATGACCTCTGACACTGACTGAACATGCAGCAACACAGGTCTGAAGGTGCGGGACACACTTCATAAACTGCCGTCATCGTACAACGGTCACTGTCAGGTTACGAATTCACATCTGTTCTGTCAGTGCTGTCAGCTGTGGCTTTAATTTGGGAATTTGAACCCAACCTGCCTCCAGATTAATTCACCGCATATTCAGGGCTGCCTGCTCCTATAACTGCAACAATGTTAGTGTGAGCAGGAGAGAAAAGCCCTTTTCTATGGTTGCATCTCTATGCTTGCCCTTTAATTTATATTGTATGTGTCAATGATAAATTAATCACCATAAAACACGCACTCACACACATACACACACACACACACACACACACACACACACACACACACACACACAAACAAAAAGAAACAATTGAACATCTAGAGCTAGTTATTTTTGTTTTTAACATTTGGTTTCTCCAGACTGTTTGCTGTGCTTGCCTCTCCCCCTGTGGTTCTGATCGGTGACTCTTTTGCATACCAATATGCCAATTAATTAATTTCCTTATCAGAGCGCTATAGCCCTAGGTAATGAAGCACTTGTTGGCCAACTGTGCCTAATGATTGTCTATGATGTATTTATTTTCTTCCGTTTAATGGCACGTTGTTCATTTTATTAAAGCAGTATTGAGGCTGATTAACGTTTATTTACTATCCATTCCAACTCACAATGTGTAAATTTATATTGTTTATAGGGTTAGGGCCATGTTGTCACTCCACTTATTCAGTGTTTACCTTTTTCACTTGCTGTTGTGTGCAGTCTGTATCCTTATCATTGTGAAGAGTGTTAAATGTTATGTTTGAGTGTTATGTAATCATGTAAATTCAGCAACTGCTTTTGTGTGCATTGTTTTTCTTTAACATTTTGTAGAGAGTCAAATGTTAGGTTAATGCTTATGTAATTAGGCCAAATTTGACTATCAGTGATGAAGATTTGCTTATGTGCTCTTAGTACACAATTTAGGACTTCATGCATTCAGCACTCATCTATATTCAAGACCGTGAACTCTATGTGTGTCTCAGAAAACACTATACCTCTGTACCCCCTGTTTGAAACTTTTCCACTAAACAACTCAAAGAAATATTGTTTCTATCGCCTCATGCTTTCTTCCAGAGCTCCACAAGGGCGTTTGGACTAGTTTCTGAAATTCAGAGTTGAGCAGACTACCTGTTTTCTGTACAACTCAGAGCCAAAGATGCTTGGTTTAACGTTGCCCTTGACAGAGTGAGTCCCTGGCTGAAGAAAAAGCACCCAGTTCATGCGCTTGGCATTTGCCCGGCGTGATGACACTGACACAGTGATTATTTTAGCCCCTGTGCTCAATGCCTCTTGGTAATAAGGTTTTCAGGAGTCACTCGCTGAATAATCTCCCCCCGATCAATGCTCCTCAACCAGAGCCTGTCATCGATCACACATCGTTTGTCCCTGCGGTCCCACTGCCAGGCCTCATGTTCAGACCCTCGCACACACACACACACACATACACACACACACACTGAGTCCTGCTACAGGGAGAAACTAGATGCCAGACCTATGAAGAGAGGCAAAGACCATATAGGACAGTATATGGACTGTATACTGAAGTGCTTACTCCTGTCTCGCTGTATATCTCTCTTATTCTATCTCTGTGTACCTTTCTCTCCTTCTGGACTGCAGTCAGCGGATTTACAGCCTTCCATATTGCTGTATATCAGGAGAACCTGTTTTGCCAAGGCTTTGAGTGAGGTTTCCCAGAGGAGTGACTCCTCCTGATCAGCTGCTCCATCTATCACTCCATGCCAGCCATGGCTGTAGGTCGCCAGTCCCTCCCTCACCTTGGCTGAGCTTTAATTACTTGACCCATTTGTTATCTGCCACCACACAGCTACCAGTACAGTACATACACAGCGTTCAGTCACACACCTCCCAGCCAGCTGAGATCTGAGGATTTCAAATTAGTATTGTTTACCTCGCCCTCCCAATAGTTGGTAGTCTGTACTTCAACTGTGTATCTCAGAGAAGGGGGTGTTTATCCTATTAGACCCAGTCCACTATACCTCCCTCCCACCTACATGGATGCACAAGGTAGAAGACAGTGTTATTAGCTTTGTGTTGCACGCAGGCACTCTGCAGCTGTAATAGTTTCTATCTCTAGCACAGACGAACTCGGTGTTCCTCGGCATCCACCAGTTAGTCTCACAGCACTAGAGGCAGAGTTGGAAGGCTGCCACTGAATATCACCTATACAGAAACAAACCTCCAGTTGAGAGAGCTTAATGACAATACATGGATGCTTAATGTGGGGCTATATAAATGAACAGCAACGGAATGCAAGGCTCTGGATGCATTGTAGATTATTACGCACGTCTTCAGGCCGGCATCTGCTCTGTGCAGGGAAAGCAATCAGCCTGAGCAATGTGAGATGGGAATTAGTGAAACGCAAATGTTCCCTCTCGCCACTTAATTTGTTCTTTCATCAGACTGAAGTGAGAACAAAGGCACGCTGTGTAGGTGGTCAATATGTACAACCTCAATTTCCCATCACATTAAAGTGTGATGGGTAGAAGAATTATTTTTACCACTGTGGAGTCTGGACGGCATGATAACCATGAGGTTCTTACTGATAACTCTCTGCTGTCCAGACAGAGACTCATTCCTATATTGAATCTCCATTAGGCAGCATCAAACACTTCTGATCTCACAATTTTGAAGTTGTTAGACCTCATCAATTGATATCTTTGTCTTTCAGTGAATGCTTCAGTGTTGGTCATAAAATGATTTTGTGCACATAAATCTGAAGATCTCTCACAATATGGTTTGTTAATATATCAAAAAGGATGCTTACACAAACACTTTGTGAGTTTAAAAGGTCTGTGTGCATTGCACTTGTCTACAGAAAGCTGAATTGATTTATTTCAGTGAGCCAAGATGTGATAAGTTGTATGGGCAATGTGCTGCAAATGTGCATTAAATACAAGAAAGAGCGGCAGTATCAGTAATGCATGTGCAAGGTTTAGGGGAGAGCTTTGCAAGTTAAGTGATTGATTTTACTATGTGTCACTGTGCTAAAAATCCCAACATGTAACCATTTGCACACAATTAATAATGCAGACTGAATGTACAAAATATTGTTTTAGCAGTTTATACTAGTAAATGGATCTATCCGTTTTAAAGTGCTAATGTTATAGCAGCACCAATATGAGCACAAGTCTAATGTATGTGTGCAAGTGAAGTGTTGTTAAGCGTTACAATAGCTTTCGGGACCATTAAGTTTCTGAGCCCTGGGAGATTTACAATAAAGTGGTTTTTCATTGGCTAAATCCTTTAATTTTAATTTAGCTGTGTTAGTTTAATCATTCAGAGAGAGGAATTTGAAAGGCTTTGAGAGCCAGCACAATGGCACCAGGCTCACGGAGGATGCATGCCTGATGATGATAATGATGTCTAAATAATCTGTATTCAATGCACAGCTCTGTTTGAGCATAGCGTATCTGTGCAGTCATGCATGAAATTAGCCTGATTACATGATACACAAGAACAATCACAGTTCCACTAAAAATGTCCCAAACGATGATGTCAACCTTTTTTGTTGTTTGATTTTGTGCTCACATACAAAATAAGGCCAAAATGGAAAATCACAATATCTGGATGTGTATTTTCTTTTTTTTTTTTTCTTTTTTCTTTTTTTTTTTTTTTTTCAATTGCTACAATTCTCTGTATGAGCCAAGGCCATGCTGGCAAGGTTACAGCACAAATAGAGCTCAAAGTATTGTTAACAAAAAGCGTGTAATATTCTTTCACCTGCAGCAACCCCTCCATTTCTCACAAGAAAATAAGCAATTTTGTGTGGTAACCGCTTCAGTGGGACACTTAATTAGAAACATCATCCTACAAAGGGAGATGCTGCATTGTTTGATCAGCCTTTTTTTTTGGATAAGATCATAATTTAAGATGTGATCAAACATCTAACAGAGGATAAGACAAACTGATATTCAAATCAAAAACAAACAAGAAAACAAAGAGTTATGCTCCGCTTATGAATTCCAACACCTGGAACATCAGTTTGAATGTCGTCGTAAGGTTGGAGAACAGGGCAGTCAGTGCTGAATGTGTGCGCAATCCTAATGGATGTCAAAGCCTGTAATATTAGAAGGTTAATGCTTGTTACATGCTGCACCTGCCCTCTCATCTTCAAAAGTCAACAGAGGAAGCTTAGAGCGATGCTGACACACACATACACACATGCACACACACAGAACTACTGCTACATAAGGCATGACCAATTGAAAACACCTTTTCTGTGTGTGTTCAGACCATATAATGAGCCTGATACCGTGCATTAGTCCACTGATGGAGTGGAGCGCTGTGTTAGGCACGATGAAGCGCTTCTAGTTAAGATTCTCCATGAGATTAATCCAGTTGAATTAAATGAGTAGAGCAGCAGTGCAGAGGCAGCACGTACTGCTCAGCTTTAGAGGTCCCACGCTCGTCTACTCCCCCGGTTCGGGTGTTTGGTGTTGGATTCTGGAGCTACGTATGTGGAGCTACATATGTGGAGATTTCACATGAAAAGGTTGCATGTGCACAAAAAAGTAAAAACACATACCATGCAATTCCCATTTTATAAATCCCAGTAATCTTTTAATGGTATTCACACTGCAATCCGTAATAAATCCAACCTTAGTCATAGTGGGCAAGCTGGCAGCTTGCACACTCATGTTCTTGCTACTATTTCTTTCTTTCTTTCTTTCTTTCTTTCTTTCTTTCTTTCTTTCTTTCTTTCTTATTCCGTACATTTTTTTGGCCCGGTACTCTTCCCGCAGCTTTCAGTTTAGGCCCACACAATGAATTGGAAAAATGTGCGGCCCCATCGGGAGAGGTTTGGAAATTATTTTTATAAGGAATCTGACTCACAGAATTTTCGCAATTCCAATTTTACGGAAAATTTTGGCCAAACGAAATGAATGGCCAAAACTTCGGAATGCTCCAGGGCACAGAACTTTTGACATGCGTCCACACACCAAATATGAAAAGTGTGCATCTTGTGGAGCAGAAGCAACGTGTGGATTTTCAAGCCGCTCCGACTTTCTGTTTCTCCGCAATTCCAGTTTGAAGCCGAAATCCGGACGCAATACACACTAATGGCAGAATGTTCGGTACATTTTTTGGCCCGTTACTCTTCCCGCAGCTTTCAGTTTAGGCCCACACAATGAATTGGAAAAATGTGCGGCCCCATTTGGAGAGGTTTGGAAATTATTTTTATAAGGAATCTGACTCACAGAATTCGCAATTCCAATTTTGTGGAAAATTTCGGCAATCCGAAATGAATGGCCAAAACTTTGGAAGGCTCCAGGGCGCAGAGCTTTTGACCTGTGTCCACGCACCAAATACGAAAAACGTGCGTCTTGTGGAGAAGAGGCGGTGCGTCCATTTTCAAGACGCTCCAACTTTGCGTTTTTCCGCAATTCCAGTTTGAAGTTGGAATTTCAGACGCAATACACACTAATGGCGGAATGTTTGGAGTGCCAGAGTGAGTGACATCACGGCTAGAGTGCAGCAGCCCTGAAAAATCGTTTAAAAATTTGGTCTTTTACTTGCTCCACTGGCCACAATTTTCACTCCACATGCATAAATTCAGGTAAAGTAGTAGGAAAACTAGTTCTGCTTTGAAAAATAGACTCCCATTATATCTGCAATCCGAATTCTGAGGAGAGAAGGAGAAACACACACTTTTTTAACTCGCTCTAGGACAGGCATTTTGTTTGAGTTGAAAAATAATTTTGACACAGTTTGAAAGCCCAAAGCCTTACCTTTCTCATGATACATTTTATTTTCTGCTCGGAAACCGCGCACCACGGTTACTCTTCCAGCTTTCCCACGCAGTTTCCCCAGAAACTGCACTTTTCTAGTTTAGTCTGATATTCAGTGTTAAAGTCTTGTTAAAAAAAGAGATAATCCCACTTGTTCCCCATGCGGTTTCAGTTATTTGAGGAATTTTTCTAGGAACAGTATAACAAGTATAAATATGTTGAAAGAAGGCAGAATAAGGCAGCTCAGCCTACTTGTATCAAGAAAAAAAAGATTCATTCACTTATTTTACAAAAAACACTGAACATGAGGCTAAATGAACTGTTAAGATGTTTTTTTTTTTTTTTTTTTTTTTTTTTTGCAGTGCACATGTGCGAACCTGATATTGTCTGTGAAGGTTCCCAGGCATCCAGGTCATGGTTATCCAAGGAGAGCTGAATCGAGGGCAGCTGGATTTGTTAGCCGTCTCTTGAAGACGTTTCACATCCCACTGAAGAGGCCTCTTTTCCTGTGATAGACAGCTGGGGAGTCCCAGGTATTCAACCTGTGTGGGATTGTTATCCAGGGCATTGATTCCACTGGCTCGTTAGTGCTCCTCCCTATTGTGATGACCACTGTGGAGTCACCTGCCTCTACAAGGGAACGATGGTTGTTAAGTAAATGCTGATGACAGCAACAACCTACTTCTAATCCCACTTGTTTCCCATGCAGTTTCACTTGTTTGATGAATTTCTCTGGGAGCCAGTATAAATGTATTCAAACAAGGCACATCATCTCACTAGTATCAAGAAAATGACGCTTGATGAAGTATTATGAAATGAACCAGTGACAACAATAACCTGGATTACGATGCAACACAGGTTAAATAGCTGGGATCAGAGTCCTGCATGTGCCTACTTTCACAAACCTGCGTCCAGCCTTAACCCACAAAGCTCAATACCGAACCAAACCCGTTACCTGCACTTTTCTCTAAATCAGCTCTGGACCCGACCTGACCTGTTAACGCAGGACCCACAACCCAACCAATACCTGCTATCAAACACATCGCTCCACACTCTGTTTTAAAGGCTTATTTTTAACTGCAGTTAAACTAAGAAGCATGGCCGCTGACAGCGTCCTTCTCACTGTCTGCAATCACACAGATATCTTGGCCTTCGAGGGTGTGGTGTCAACAATCAGATCCTCACGTATCACACAGTTTTAAAAATCATAGGCAATGCCCTGGGATGTTGTACACTGGAATTTATAAAAAATACAGCAACACTGAAAGCTATTTCTTTTTATCATCTGTTTACATATAATTGATTTTTGCCCAAGCACATACTTGGGCACGGGCTATATGTGTGGTACCTATGGATATACGGTGCAGGACTCTACCTGGGACTGTCTGTCAGAACTGAAGAAGCTTCTTGTCTGAGAAGTGAAATGACTCTACTAACAAGTCCAATTGCCCTCGATTCAACTCTCCTTGGATAAGCCTCATATTCCACCCCCTTAACTCCCACAATTAGGCACAGACTGTTAATCAAATGCCCTTCATGAATATTGATATGCTTGTACTGTAGATGTGCCTGTTATTCCACTCTCTGTGCGGCAGAATGTCGCAGTTGGAGTAAAGCGAAAAGATTTCTCATAAATTTTGGATCCAACATGTCACTGCAGCAGTTAATGCTGTTATAGCTGAGAGAGTCTGACCCTAAAATAAAATAAAATAAATAAAATAAATAAATAAATAAAAGTCCAATGTAAAGCTTGATGCCAGGCACATTGCTGCACACTGACAGAGTCTCAGTGATGGTGGCAGGGCCAAGTGGAGCTCTCTCCTCTTTCTGAATGTCTCACCTCCATAATGAGAAACCCTAATTAGTGGCATTGTGTTAGAAAAAGAGCTTAACACCAATGTGGCATTAGAGGAAGATAAGACTTCTGTGGATCATCATGGCATTTGAAATGCTCCTTTTGGCTTTGGAATAAATGAACATAAGCATAGATTCATCATTTCATGTTCATTTCATTCCAGTTTTGTTGCAAATATGCAGACGCTGCTTTTGGGGCTTTTAGACTGCAGCGACAAATAAATTATTAAAGTGTTATTGTTCCCCTGGGATTTCAGCCTCTTAGAAGTCTGTGTAATTTAATATGGAGAGCAAAGAAGTGATTAAAAGTGTAATGAAGACATTTAGTTTTGTTTCACTGCTCTGCCACTGGCAGTTCTCATTTGGTTCAAAATGTGTGTACACCTGGCTCGAAGTTTTAGCAGAGCTTGAGCATTTTCTCATGAACCTAATTCACTTTAGGTTTGTAACCCTGATGAAGGCCTGTGTGCTGCAACACGTAGGTGTTTTTAACCTCTACCATGTATTAGCCATACTAATAAAGGCTTTTTACCTTTCTACCACAAGAGCACCTTAGTCACGTCATTTTATCACTCCAGACCAAAGAGCAACTGGTTGAATTTATTTTCCAAAGAAGATGCACTTCTCTTTCCATTTTTCTACAATCTCACATTCAGTTAGATTTTTATAAATTCCAATGTTTGTGTGGAAAGAGTGCTGCTTTATTTTGCCCTTACAAAAACAAAACAAAACAAAACAAAACAAAACAAAACAAAACAAAACAAAACAAAACAAAACAAAACAAAACAAAACAAAACAAAACAACAAACAAACAAACAAACAAACAAAAAAAAAACGGGAGCATTTTAGGAAATACTTCTGTACACAAGATAGGAATATGAAGAATATGAAGAATATGAAGTAGAATGACAAAAAACAAGTTGAGATAACAGGGCAGAGCTCCCACTCATCGTTTCAAATGAATAAATTTTGCTAAAAGTAATGGAGAATATTATCACAGCTGTGTGAGGTCAACCTCTCCACTCTGAGCTTGTACAAAGAAGTAAAGTGACAGCGGTCATGTTAGCGTTATCAAACTGTACTTTTTTCAATTTAAAAAAAAAAAAAAAAAGTTTCTGCTCTGAAAAAAAAAAAAAGCTATCAGTGACTAATGACACAGTTCTTGTGTGGACAGAAGGCCAAAATGGAAAGAAAAAGCTGCCAAAAAAAAAAAAAAAAGTCTCCAGGTAGATGTAGCTTCTGATTAATAAGGCTCCTGGCCTGGTTACGCTGCGTTTGGTGAGGGAGGGTGTGAAATTAGAATTCAGGAGTGAAAAACCTTTTCTCCTTTTCTCTTGAGTGGCTGTGTACCAGCTTGTCTGCCACAAGGTCAGCTCGACTCTGTCTTTTTCTGTGCTCTGGCGGCACATAAATCATAATAATCATAATAATAATAATAAAAGGAAACAAACCCAACAAAAGCTTCTCATTATCAGGGGTATCAGCTGTAGAGAACACAATGCAATTACTTTTTCACAGAGTTCTTGTTAATGGAGCAGCCAGAGAAGAGCACTAATATCACCGCACTTTTGTTTCCATGCTTCGGTGATGAGAACAAATTTGTGGAATTAAAGGAAGTGGTCATAATTGCTTGGAAAACATATTTTTGCAAAACAACAACAAAACATATTAGTGGGTAAGTTTGTACAGCTTGAAGCCTGAGTGATGTTAGAGAGGCTGACCACAGGGAATGCAATTTGTGAAACACACTTTGCACACAAAGGCAGGTGAAGCACATACATTTTCGGGGTCATGATTAAAGGTCAGACTTGACTGGCAGATGTTTCTTCTTCAGCTCTTGATATGAGTGCATGTGATGTGCCTCGGTGCCCCGGGACGAGCTGGAGGACCTCAGAGCAGCTGCACCTTAGGGACGTGCCCTTTACCCACACCTGGACATCCTGAGCTGTGGACTCTCCTCCTGAACCTGCAGTCTTTGCTTTGAAGAAGGAACTGCATTTTCTGTCAGGTTGTTCATGCCTTCCCGTGGTTGAGTCATGTAAGGAGGGTGCATACAGATAATGTGCCAGATTTTCAGCACAAGTGCTTCCTAATGTAAAGATGGACATATTTTTTCCTTCCATCACACCTCACAGTTTTTAAATATGGAGCGCTGCCTGCATTCATGTTTTTCTTTCTTTTTCTGCAGCTAGTTGCTCACTTTGGGACAAATATAGATAAATAAATGATCCAAAATGTTGGAAGACAGTTTTTATTTCATGATTTAAAGTGATAGTTTGGGCTCTGACCTACATGGTGGTATTTGCTGCTCAGCAACCAACATGAGTTTCAGTGTTGACCCAAAGCTGAAAAAATGTTTTGAAAGATGCATAACAACACACAGTTGTTTTAGGATTCATTATTAATGCTCTTTTCGGACTAAGGGCTGACATTTCATTGGATTCCTGTGGGATTCCTGTGAGATTGGAGTTGATTTCACTATTCTATTTTTTTATTTATTTATTTACTTATTTACTACTGATTTCTATCTGACTGTCTGCTTTGTGTGTTTCTTTGTGGCTGTTGTTGTTGTGTGGTGTGTTTGACTCTGTTGTTGTCGTTGTGGTAGTTGTGATTGTTGTTGTTGTACTGTTTTTTTTCTTTACTGCTACTGCGGCAGAATCAATTGCCCCTCGGGGACAAATAAAGGTCTTGAACTTGAACTTGAACTTCATCCTGTGACTGGGATGGGACAGGAAAAAAAGATGTGGGCGGGACGGGAATCATAATAACAATAGGTCAATTAATTTATACTTGCATACTGCATAAATTTTCAGCTGACATGCAGCAAAGGGCCCAGGCCGAAATCAAACCTGGGCCGTTCCAGTGAACCGGCAGTGTTGCATCTCACCTTTTTTTACATGCCAGCACGTGTCACTGAGATACGATGGTCTCACAGCCAATACAGTTTATAGCCATCATGGTGTTTATTGCACAATACACAGTATGTTGATTACACTGGTGCCCTGCTCTGCTTTAATCACAACAAACAGCAGTCAACACTCACTGCATGTCAAGTGACAGAGAGGCTGTGTCCATGTGCATGTCCCATATACAGTGCTGTGTGTGCACCTGTTCATATGAGCAGTAAACTGTAAACAGTGCAGATAACATTATATAGGTACCCTATAGTGTAGGTGCAGTTTCCATTTATGTTGCACAAATATGACATGATTAAGTGTCAAATAACTGACATCCCAACAGCTCCCATAGGTCGTAAGCTATCTTGATAATAGTAATTTTACTGATAATAGTCATACATTCATTTGAGTGTGCTTTCCACAAATAGATTGCACACGACCATAAGCTAAGCCAGTGGAAATGATAAAATGTAAAACAGCAATAACATAAAGATAAAAGAGAGAATCATGTCCGGTAATATGGAAAAATGGGCCTGCGTGCCTTTGAGGGACTGAGAAAAAATTTGGCAGTGCAGTTTTTCACAGTCTGAAGCTCAGGTAAGACAGATGAATAATATTAAAGAGGCAGATAGGAGGAAAATAAACTTAAAATGTAAAATGAACAGAAGTATTTATGGTTAAGTCAGGTGGGTATATCAAAAATAAATGGCCTTATAGTAAAACTACCACAAGACGATGGTCTAAAATATGAACTTTGCTGTTATTCTGCTGTCATACTCAGTACTCTGAACTATTACTTATACGTACTGCAATACTGCATAGCTCTGAGCTGAATATTTTTCAGGTACTTTGGGGCTTTGGCACTGAGCAGAAACAGCCCTCAACAGAGCGTCGGCCACATTTCTCCGCCTCCCCTCCCAGTCTCCATGCTGCATTACCTGAAAGAGATTGTTTAATAAAGTTAGTCTATACCCATGACCGCAAAAATATCAACCCCTCTGTCTGTCTGTGTGGTTTAATCTTGACCTGAAGGTCTTTGAAAATTTAAAAAATAAAAAAAAAGCAGAAAAGACAATCAATCACTTTCTTTAGTTTTCACTCGTTGAAAACAGCAAACCTGAGGTGGGCTAATCACACAACAGAAAATGTAATAATAAGAAGTTCATTATTGCAGAGAGGCTGTTTGATGGATGATTGCTAATCTATATTCATGATCAGTGGTGGGAAAAAAAAAAAAGATTTACATCCTTTACTGAAGGAAAAGTGTTATTATCTAGAGCTGGACAATAAAACAATAACAGTTATCACAATAAATGGGTCTCATCACCCAGTCATGAGTCAGGAGACACACTGCACACAGGAACTGCACTGTGTGTTGTTTTGCTGGCTAAAAGAAATAAGCATAATGCTAATTATCCGCATTTTGGATTGTTCAGATTTCACAAAGAAGCATAAGTAGTGTATAAATGTGCTGTAATAATTATTTGATGTGTACTGGAGTAATTATTGTTATTGACTAAATTACAACATTGGCCATATAGCTCAGCTCTGTTATTGCCGTAATCCAAATTACATCAGTAAAAGTCCTGCAGAAAAAAATTTACTCATAAAGAAAAACTGAAAGTAGTCAGTGTGAGGAATGTTTCCTTTCAGACTGTTAAATTTTCAATGCATTACCTTAACCAAATACCGAATTTCTGCAGTGTAATGAGCAAAGCAGTGTTACAACTAAAGGGCAGAACTGCAAGACAAACAAAACACATCTCATAGCAACCGTTTCAAAATACACCTGATTTCAAGGGAATACAAAAATACTTTAATTGTTCTCCGTACTCAGGTTCCAGCTCAACTTATCAAGATTACATTCATTATTTTCCAAAACACTTCCAGGCCTCTCAAATTTCATGAGTTTTCTAGGATTTTTATGACTGTAAAACCCCCGTCACATACACAGCAGACACAGAGCACTACACCAGAGCTGTCCCACAAGAGCCGCTCAAGTGTGTCCCAAGCCTCAAACCTATAAGTCCTGCGTGTGGCAGCATGATGTATGGATGTGCTCTCATGCGCGCTAGAGAATTGCACAAAGGCTATTTCCACCCGAGGAATTCACAGTTTTCTGTAGCTCTGTTGCACATAGCCTCATTACGACTGAAGAATAAATTAGTGATTCTGTTGAATTAAGCGCCATAAGTACGCCTGTGAAATAATTCCCAAACACATCAAACCAGATGGTGCCAGCCTGAAGCTGTTAGAACAAGGACATACAGTGGGAGGGTATAGACATGTGAATGCATTCTTTAAGAGCGTGGATGTCAGATGTCTCCTATATACACACACACACACTCACACACACACACACACACATACACACTGAAAACACCAAGCTGTGTTTTTCTTAACAGAGCTGTTCAACTGAGTGAGAGGGGTTAACAGTGTAGAGGACACAGCCACAGAGAGACTCTGCCGTATTTACGTAAACCGATTCATCCGTGAGTTTGCGATCTAATAACGCAATGAAATTCTGTGTTGCTTAAAATGTATTTCACATGGATTGACAAGCCTTACGGGGGAAATTTACATGCGCAAACTGCCTATTTGAAAGTAACGAGGTCTGGTTTATGTAATAAATTCATCATGTGAAGTAAAAAAAAAAAAAAAAAAAGAAAGAAAAAATGCAATCAGTATAAGTGGTTTTGTGTAAGCACAGAATCAAATTGATCGGGGGCCTCTCTTACTCCCCTGGTGGGGCTGTGCAGAATATGTTCATAATATATAATAGCCAAGGAGTCATTTGACAAATTTGCAGTCATCAAATGTCATTTCTACAAAAGGGCCTCAGTGTATTAAATGATAACGGAACAACAGCGTCGTGACACCCCCAGTAAGTCCATAGACATGGTTGCTCACGCCAGCTGCATGAAAAAATGAAACCTAATTAATGTTATGCAAAACAGCGGTGCTAACAGTGTAAATATTATTACAGCATCTGCTTGCTTTTGATAAACTCTCTTCCAAGTGTTTGCCATCGCCTCCGATACAGCAGCCGGCTGCCCAGCCCGCCCCGCCTGCTGTGTGAGGCTAAGCAGTCTCCTGGTGATTTGACCTTGGAGACGGCATGCCTTTACTGCTGGCTGCTTTATACCATTTTCTGTGCTATCGGTCTCACTGGCCCTCTGCTGCAACGCTGTGCAATGCCGGGAAACACCAGATTGCTTTCATTCTCTGCCTCAAGATAAAAGACTTTTTGCTGAATCAACAAGAACACATTCAGGAGCAGTGTGTTTGTAAAGGTTTCACCCGCTTTTATGATTCAATACTTGTGGAGGTGATTACATGGGGATTTGTTTCTTGAAATCTAATGTCGCTATTTGGGGGTTTTAATCTTTAAACCTTAACCATGCTTTAACCTTCAACCCTGGCTGGGATTTTGTCCGTGCCATGCTTCTGAGTCATCTCTAACTGTATAGACAATTACCGTGGTTTTCCCTCATGGCACCTGTGATCCATCTGCCTGGGTGAATAGTGGGTCTAAGCTCATGTAGTATTTCTTTTTACTGGTAACCTGCTGATGTTGTAGGAAGAAAAGCAGCTTCATAGGCGCAGAGACCCAAAGAACCGTGAAAAGAGGAAAACCACCATGGGTTGCCTCACACACTGGTGACAGACAGAGTGAGTAAGGGCACAGATACCTACATATGTGTGCATGAGTGTAAACAAACACACACACACACACACACACACACACACACACACAAAGATTAGAGGGGTGTGAGAGGTGCTGCAGGTTGACAGATTGCCTCCACAGCCCTAGATAGCGAGCGAGAAAATAGACTGTCACGTCTTCCGGCTCATCAGAGGGGCTGAGAATTCAAACAGGCATGGAAATCAAACAAAAAAAGGCTGTTATACTTTATCTCTGAAAAGCTGGCTGGTTTTCATCAGACAGCAGCGAATTAGGTCGAATATTATATATGAAAAAAAATCTTAAGAAGATCAAAATCAATGCAAAGTGTGTTTTAAGTGTGCGTGTCAGAGAGAGAGAGAGAGACAGATACTGACACCGAAACACACCGAGAGGCACGGAGAGAGGTTTGATCTGAGGATTTAACGGAGTACCTGACCTGCCACTGTAAACGTGCTGGGAATCTCTCTCTCACTTCATCCCTCCACCCATCAGCACAGCTCGTCTGACAGTAGATGGGCAGGCAGTGGGCTGCAGCTCCATCAAAGCTGACAGGCATGGATTGAATTGTCTGCGCTACCATGCCACATTAACTTACATCATCATTGAGAATTTAACAGGCTGTCATGCGTCTCGCCTGGGCTCCGAGCGGGCTAATACATTTTCTGCTGTTTTACACTCTCTCTTCTCTTCTCTTCTCTTCTCTTCTCTTCTCTTCTCTTCTCTTCTCTTCTCTTCTCTTCTCTTCTACCTTGTGCTCCACAGCCAATCACACATCAAACGTGCAGCAGGTAGTAGGGAAAACAAGTGGACCAAGAAAAACGTCATGTCACACACCACCTCTTAGGCCGAGCTTCAACAGGAGGCCGTTGGGATGAATTTCACAAAGTGCGAGGGGTTGGTCAGTGACTGAGAGCAAAGTGCATGCCAGGCGAGGTTGCTATCTTGCAGGGAGTTTGCAGCCTGATCCCGCTGTGCAGCCTCAAGCATGCTAGGCATTGTGGGGAGGAGAGGAGCCATCTGCAACATCACTGAGGCGTTAAGAGAGGACGGCCACGGGGAGCAAAGCAGTCAAGGCCTCGGCTGAATCACCTGAGGGCGGGTTCCTCTTCTCTTCTCTTCTCTTCTCTTCTCTTCTCTTCTCTTCTCTTCTCTTCTCTTCTCTTGCTATCACAATTCATTTGCGAATGGCATTTACATGGATTACATAAGCACAATTAAGACCTGGCCGTTAATGCTTTCTCTGGACGTATGTACCCTACACAGGATGTGCGAGCATGTGGAGGAGTGTGGTTATAGTGCACCACGGAGAAGTGCAGCGGCGCTCCCGAAGCATTATACTCTGGCACAAACATATAAGGAAATTATAAATGTGTGGAGGTGTGATGGCGTTCAATTTCCCACCCCTCTCTGGTTCCCCGTACTCCCAGTGCTGTAAAATAGAATGATGTTACAGAATGAGAAGATATGGGACTATGGGAAAGTGCACTGAGCCATTTGTTCCCCTCTCTCATGACTTGCAAGACATCAGATGAAGAGTTGTGTCCCCGAGGCATGAGGCCTGTCAATGAGAATTCAAACAAATTAGACAGGGAGAGCCACCAAGTATCCATCCCCTTCACAAAATATCGCTTACCTCTCACAAAAGCTCTGTAGAAACTAACTTCTTCTCAACTTATTTGCTTCTGCATTTTGTCTTTGTGTTGGTTCAGTTAATTTTGTAGCGTAAAAAAGGTCTGACTGAATTATTTGCTGTTTCAAAGGCCAGTAGTAGGAGGCAGTCAGGATATTTGGTTATCGTGTTGTGCTGAGGCCATATAAAAAACTGAATGTTACGTTCAGGGGCTGCACCTGTGCATGAAGCCACCTCACATTATGAAAACAGGCAGGGTCACGGCCGGTGGATGAGCTCGCGCGGGGCTTATGTGACTCAATTTCTAAGAAAATGTGAAACAATATGCACTCGTGCCATAATGAAAATACATTCCTGGGGTGAAGAGAGTGAAAGCGACAGTAATCACAGCCCTCACAAACAATGATTGTTTCTACAGGAGACGAAATTGGTAATGGTTTTAGGGAATCAAAAAATTGTTTTGTTCACAGGACTGTTTCGACTTGCATGCGAAAGCAAAATGACAGTCTAGTCAGTCTGAGGACGGCATATTGAGCCTGTGGGCAGCACCAGTCTAGAGTGAGGAAGACTACGGCTCAGGTAACATGCTGTATAATTCATGTAGCGCCTGTACCCTCTCAACCCCGTACAGCTTAATAATACATACTCTTTTCCCACACTGTCTCTGCCATGAAAAAAAGCAACATTTACAAGAATCCCTCAGTTCTCAGGTCACAAGAGCTTTAAATTTAAACGATTGCAGATGGATGATTTGCCAAATAAAGCAATGCAAAACCCATCAGACTAGAGAGCAAATAATCTATATAAATGAGGCTTTTTTCAAAATTGTAATATTTCCTTTCCTCTCCTTTGCAAGCATTAGCAGCTTTTAACCATGTGAGTCAGTTTCTCTGCCAAGTAATTACGTGCTTTAATCTACAACAGGGCAAAAAATAAATTTCACTTCCAGCACTAAATGAGAATATTTCCACGTACAGCAAAGAGGACTGCTAAGTAAGGGCAGGTCCTTCAGGTCCTTGTGCGCGTTATAACACTCAGTAAGTAAGATGAGAGGCACCGCAGTACACTGATGAACTACTTGATATTATAATGCATAATGTGGCTTCTGTGTGTGAAATACAAAGTAAAATATAAGATTTCTAGATATCATGGGTGAGCTGTTATTCATTAAAAAACTGGATGCAAAATATTGTGATTTTTATCTATGAGATAGGATAGAGATTATGTGATGGCATCTGCAGAATGATAATCTCTTACTCACGCACGCACACACACACACACACACACACACACACACACAAACACACACACGATTATTCCCTTCTTGTTCATCCCACTCGGTCACCCGTGCGTGGAGGTGGATAATCTATCACTCACATCTGACTTCCATTTAGTTAGGAGGCAGGAAGGCAGGAAGGTTAAAACAAGCATTTTCTTGATGTATTGCGAATCAAAAATATATGATGTGATGCGGCTCACAGACTCAATACAGCTGCGCTCAAGGTTTGATTTCTCAGTCAATCTGACAATCAATTGATGGCGTAAATAATTCATCTCAAAGAAGACGAGGAAGTCGATAAAAATCAAAGAATTCACACACGCTGTGGTTTTCATTTTGGCCCAGGGCGGTCCAATCAGTATTTGTCAACTTGAGCAAATCTCAGCCACAGCTTCAGCATCGGCGAGCTGAGATCCTGAAGTATCGCACCGGCTCGATCTGTTCTGCTGATACAGACTGAAAGATTAACTTTTAGGACTCATGTGGTGTAATATCTGCCCCAAACTTTTATTCCCAGGGAACATTATATTTGTGTTATGACGGTGTCAGCAAGTCCAGCACCACTGGAGGAGGTGTCGAACAATACAGACCAAAATCTGCGCTGTACATAGGAAATACATTATACCTGCCAAACCCTGGAATGAGGTGATAATTTCCTCGTTATGTTCTTTTATTGGTCCAGGCTGATAAGGTGTTGTCTCCTCCTGCATCGACGATTCCTTTCTTGTCACTTCAACGCGAGGCGAGTTGGTGGGCTAAGAGGATGCAGCGTGACAACTGTGCAGGTTTTCACATGTCAAAGTGTGTGGGAGGGAGGGGGCTAAAGGCTACACTGAAGCACATTTTGGTGAGGCGTTGTTTACTGTAGAGCTAGACTTAATATAGAGGCGACAGAAAATAATTAAAATGAGACCAGTATATGGTACTGTATACAGTAACTGTGCTGTTCATTAAAGGGATATTCCAATGTTTTGGACAAAATACCCCTTTTTCAACATACGCAGATGCTCAATAACATTCACCCCTGTGCATCCCGTGGTCTAGTTTCAGTGGGTATCTCTGTGTTAGCTTTGCATAATGATAATGCTCATTGCATGCTGGGATAGGCTCCAGTACCTCACAACACTGAACAGGAAGAAATAGATATGGAAAACAGATGAAAGGATGGATATTCTATTTTTTTTTTTTTTTAACATTTGGGCCTCGGGCTACAAAAGCTGTTTCTAGAGTAAATGCCATCAAATGCTTCATTTGGGGGCAAAATCATGTTTCCATAAAGGAATGCTTCAATGTCTTGTGCAAAATACCCTTATTGCAACTTACCCAGATTGAAACAAAATGTTCGATACCATTTTCACCTCTGTACCTCCAGTGGTTCGGTTCCCACAGGTAGCATTTCATGTTAGCTTAGCATAAAGACTTGAAGTCTATGGGATTCATTAGCCTGGCTTTGTCAAAGTGAAAAAATAAACCTTATGGCACCTCCAAAGCTGTCTTATGTACACAGGTTATTATGTGTATTTTAAATGCACATCTTGGAATTTAAAAAAAAAAAAAAAAAAAAAAAAAAAAAAAAATGAAACAAGAGTCATTTTCGCAGCTTTGGAGTTGCTGTTAGGTTAATTTTTTCACTTTGACATGGCTAGGCTACTGACTCCCATAGACTTTAAGTCTTTATGCTAAGCTAGCACAAAATGCTACCCATAGGAACTGAATCATTGGCCATAGAGAGGTGAAAAAGATATCAAATAATAACGTCTCCGTCTAAGTCACAAAAAGGGTATTTAAGAAAAAACTTTGAAAACGAAGAAAGAAGAAAGAAAAGATTTTGCCCCAAATGAAGCATTCAGTGCCATTTATTATAGATATAATCTTTGCTGGAATCCACTTGAGGCTCCACCCAAACCTGAAAAAAAAAAAAAGAAAAAAAAAACAACAACTTTGAAGCCATGCACTTTTTAATTAAAATATCTATACAGTCATCCATTTTCCATAACTGTTTATTCTTATTCAGGGTTGTAAGGGGCTGGAGCCTATCCCAGCATGCAATGGGCAAAAGACAATTTGAGCAATCTTCTTGTTATATTCTATAAATAACAATTACTTACAAGCCAAGTAACCTACGCCAGTGATGATAATGTGGGGTTGTAAGAGCACAAATGGGTTTGGGTTACTGCACTCTCTGGGCTTCATCTCTTCTGTGCTAATTTCCCCTGACTGTACACCTTGTTTGCCTGAGCTTCCCGGGGAAAAATGACTTCAAAGTGAATCCACAGCCTCGGGAGAGATGCATGACAATAGCTCTGCACTGTCTCACCTGTGAATCCAATAATCCAGAGAGATGTGTGGGCAACATGAATCCACATGCTCTCTGACAGCCCAGATTTTCCTGTAGGAAGAGGGAGAGAGAGGCACAGAGCTGTTGTTGTTGTTGTTGTTGTGCGTATTTGTCAGAGCCCTCAATTGTTGCTGGAGATGTGTAAGAACGCAGACAGGCAGGCGGACACAGATGTAAATAGACAGTCGGGGCCAGCGGATGGGCAGATAGTCAATGCAAACATAAGACTGTAGTATCAGAATGGCTTTTCAATAAATTCTCATTTTACCGTTTGAGCAGAGAGGAGGAGGTGGGAATTCTCTAAATGCACCAATTATAGCCACATGGCAGGCAGAACTACACTGAATTTCTTTGAGGTTAAAGGCTACCTTGTGTATTATTCATCCTTATTGAAAAGAGATTTCTACAAAAAAAAGTTGTTTTTCCTCTTCTCATTAAAATTTATTTGTGACACTGATGGTGACATTATCCTATTGTAAATTGGTTCTGTAGAGTCTGAGGAGTGCAATTTTATAGCTACCCCAGGAATAATTGACAGGTTTTACCACTTATTGCTGGCAAAGATTGACAATTAATGTAATGTAATGCAATGTGACACTTGACACTTGATACTTGACCCCATGCTAAAATTTTCTACTTGTTGTTGGAGCTGGGAGAGGTTTGCGGTCAGATTCACAAAAGGTCTGGGGAGTGAAGAGCACACTGTCCAAAATGCCCAAATTACAATACCATTGTATTCATTAAACGCTCTTTGCAGCTGCCCAGGTCATGCCTGTGCAGGCGGAATAATCTCGTCATTTTCCCACCTATGTATTTGCAGATGAGGCCATGCGAATCAAGGTTACACCTAATTTACTGACACTTCACAACATCTCCCCCAAATTATTGTAGGTGGAGTCCAGACTTTCAGAAAGTTAATCAACTAAACCTCTAAGACTAAATTTACTAGGAATAAGATAAAAAACGTTTTTTAGCTCAAATAACTGAGGTGCAGAAAAACAGGTAACTTTAACTTGTAATATAATCTAGGTGAACCTGGAGTCTTGCTCAAGGACACTTCAGCAGGGTTAGGGTTAGGTTGATTTGCCACCCGGGTCATCTGGTCTCCCTGGTCACTGTTCCACCTCACCACCTAAATAAAAGTTGTATGTTTCAGGTTGTTTTTGCCTCTCTGAGAGCTCAGCTCGGGAGATTGAATGTAGTTCCTCCCTCCCTTCTGACTGACTGATTGATGGGGGGAAAACCTCGAAATTCAATCTAAAATGACAACAGAATGGAAGCAGCTATGAACAAAACCAAAACCAGGCCTTAGCCTGAGTGGAAACACTGAAATAACATGGGAGAAGCTTTAGACTGATAGAGAAAAATGAGGTTTAGAGAAAGCATTTTGTAGTGTTGCAACTCCAGCGCTATTTTTTAAGTCAGTTCAGTTCAGAAGGCCTGACCCCGCAAAAAGCGCAGGTCACCTTCTGATATATTTCAAAGAATAATGGCAAAACACTGCACACTTACGCTCACACAATTTAATAAACACTTTGTAGCCTCCATGTTTCAGCCTTTTGCCTTTTACCCGTATTGAGCAGGAAATTGTAGTAAATGACATATCGCTGGGTAAAGTAACCGGTGTGGTGGCCTGAAATGTTTGCAGCTCAGACCATCGATCAAAAGAAGCAGCACGAGCTTCCTCTCCAAGTCGCTGCACTGAGATTCGGATACGAACATTGTTGGCTTGTAAGCATTAAAAATTAAACCATTCTGAATGTTTTTGAAGGTAATAAACATATTCAGCTAACATAAACATATTCTAACAGCATTCCCCATGTCTCAGTGGGTGAAATGATACACATAAACAGATGTAAACACTTCTCTACATTGTTCCTCTCTAACATGTGCTAGAGGAGCTTTCCTGTATGGAAAACAGCCAAATCACAGAGGCTGGGGTGCTGAAGTGGAAGCAGCAGTAACACCAAACAGTCCCACCAGCAATAATGGGATGGTCTCTAAATAAACTGGCTGTAATTTTAATGAGCTCTAATTAGAGGTTATCTATAATAGCCACCGGCAGGCTGGTATACATTAGTCTGACTGTTCTGCCAGACCGAACTTTGCCCGTTATGTGGTGGTCCAATTAGAGACTTAATGTAATTGCTGCTCATTCAACTGTAAAGGTGCATTTATTGGTAATGATTTTGCACTTTCTCACCCATGTATTTTGTAGACGAAAGTTAAATATTAAATATCTATAGATAGATAGATATATACTACAACCATTGATTTTCCAGGCACTGAATAACCCTTGTGAGCATTTTATTTATTTATTTTTTTCAGGCCCACTGGCTATTTGTAAAGCAGTAGAGCTCAGAAAATGCAGAACACAGTTGTTCTCCTTTAATTACAACAAATGCACAACCCTCCAATAAAATTAATCATGAATATTGTATTCTAGGGAAGTGTGCAAACTTCAGCTTCATCAAATTGCACAAGTCAGTCCTCAAGTCGACACATGGAAAAGCTGCTATGTGGTTTCTTGGTCAGTCTTTTGACATTTTATCCTGACTCTATAATCTGGTTTACTATTGACATTTCTCACTTCTGCTGTGTAAGTCCCAGCTGGGACATCAGAAACAATATCGACCACTCCAAAAAGCACATAAAGGCATGAATCAGGTAAAGAGACTTATCCTCAACAATTCAGTACCAGAATGTCAGAAATGACAGACAAACAGTGGGCCCTAATTTAAACCAAAGGATCATGTGTGTTTCCAAATCTGATGCTCACTCTCTGACACCGAGATGGCTGCAATGACTTTTAAATTGGAACCATGGAGTCCACTTTTTCTACTGACAAATAGTTATTTTACTTATTTAAATTGTGGATTCATGATAGATAGATCCATTACAGATTCATCATATATCTATAATGGATCTATCATGGTCATGTTACACAATATAAAGCATTACCATTGTTAAAAATACTCTGCACAGACCAATATTGAAATTTTTGAAAAGTGTGAAAAGGTAGCATATCCCAAATCATCCAGTAAATTGACTTGAGAATTTGGGATGTGCTACCTTGTCACACTTTGTGAATACTGCATTTTGGATTTAGCACTCCACTGAAAATCATTCTGTCAAAGTGCAACCTTCTTCTCCAGCCAGCATTGAAATTTTTGACAAACACAGGCTGGGTAGCTGAGTGACATTAGCTAGATAACACACTTACCATACTTAGATTTGACTAATTAGCCTAATTAAAAGACCATATAAATTCTTCTGGTATAGCTACACAAAGTGACCTACAGGTTAAGTAGAAATCAATCAGTGAACAATTACTGTACATGTCAAAATTAAAATCATTACCTCAAAAAATGATTACGATGACATGAAGTAGCTCTAAATTTACAATGACTTTTTTTCTGTTATTTAGAAGAAGAAGAAGAAGAAGAAGAAGCAGAAGAAGAAGAAGAAGAAGAAGAAGACAAAAAACTTTTACGTAACCAGGGACTTCCTACAGATTAAAATCTTTTTTTTCTGAGGCAGTCCTGGCCAACATAGCACACCGTTACAAAGTTACAAAGGCTAAAAGCATGACAGACAGGGTTTGCAGACATCGCGCAAACATTAATTCACATCATCAAAAGCAACTGCATTCTTCACAGACACATTCGGTCACTTTCATCACAGCCTGGAGCCGGCCCAAGGAGACGAGACTATTAAGGTGTCGAACGGGCTGAAGGTTATCCCCGAGACCAGGCTGCTGAAGAGGAGAAGGAATTTCTAAATTGTACACCTGAAGACTCCGACCTCTTCACAATGCAGTGGGAGGATCCCCCGCTCCTTGTTTGTGTGCAGAGCTGCTGACTTCACATCCTCCTTTGTCAGTCAAAGGTTATGCCCCAACTCTCTGGTGCACTACATCTGCAACGTTTTTGTGCATTCTGCAGCCTATGTATTAGTTGCAATGAGGATAATACGCCACATGCAAATGATTTAACAGGGATGGGTGGCAGGTCAAGGGGTTAAAGTTAGTATGACGATAATAAATGGCTACAGCATGTGTGTCCCCAGACAGCTGCCATCATAGGTGACTTTCTGTGTCTCCTGTGTCGCTGACCGCCAGTTTGTCTCTGAGGAAAACAAGAACTAGCAGAGCAGCTGACACAGACTAATGCTGCTGTCTTGACAACCATCTAGATGCCGTGATTATACTGGTTTGAATCTGATTCATGCTGTGCTGTTGCCAACTCTTTTTGCTACCCATTTTCACTTTGCACCCTGATAAAAATTCATAGAGTGCTGAAGGGATGCATTTTTAAAACAGAATGGTTATTTATCTTTCAAGGCTAGATCCAAACATACAGAGCAGACAACAACAATAATACAAATAATAATGAAAAACTGCTATTTGATATCCCCAGCCTTAACTGATGCTTCATTTAAGCTGACATGCCTTCTCCTGTTATTGTAAATATTGATGCAGGCTAACATTCAGGGTGTAATACCAGAATGAATCATTTGACATTCAGTAGATTTGCCTTTGATCAGTCAATACATTGCCATCCATCACCGGTCTGATTTACCTTGCAATACAGACACAGTGCTTGATGTGCGCTTTCTCCATGAGTAAATCCCACATGAACTATATTAAAAATGTAAAATTTGATCACACTAATCGTGACTTCCACGCCGACTTCTAACAGGAATCACTAGTCTCTTAGGTTACCGTTAATTGAACATATCATTTTGTCAGCATAAATGCCATACATTGAGGAAATACTCACATTATAGATGCAGCAGCGGAAGAAACCAAGAAGAGACTACAGCACAAACTGCAAGGAGAGTCTCACCCTCCGCCAAAGCTGAACATTTCTGTAATTTGCCGTTACACCCCAGGCCATAATTCCTATCTCTTAAATCTTAAGTTAAATTGATTTCTTGACCCAGCAAACACGCCCGTAGGATTTGGAATCATATCTTTTGCTCCATTAGTCACGGCCACAAAATGATAATCATCCGAGGTCAAAAATTCCAGATTGGGATGACTGTGGAAATCGAATCATTCCCTCTATCTTTCAGTTTTCATGAAAATTCATTTGGGTTTTTGAGCGATCCCATTGACAAACTCACACCTGTAAAACACAATGTCCTTGGTGGAAGTAAAAAAAAAAAAAGAAAAAGAAAGAAAAAGAAAAGAAAAAAAGAGAGTCAAATTATTACTCAAATAGCTCTGATCAGTTTCTATAGATAAAGAAAGCTCTTTTGCTTTAATATGGTAGAACTAATTCACTTACATTTATTTGGTCTCTGTGTTATGATCTCTTATGTTCCATATTTTGAAATTTGGTATATTTATGTTCCTCAACCTGTCAGTTCAACATTTTATTTACTCATATTATTTTCATGAGAATATCCATTACACTTTATAATAAAAGAAATTCTCTGTGCACTTCTCCAAAGCTAAATGAAAGAAGTGCGAGAATACACTCTGAACTGAAGTGTAGATTGTTGTGGTGAGGATCCTGTTCATTTCAGGACTGAAATTGTTTTCCCATTTAATATGTGGCTGTATTAAACCCCCATGTAGTGAGTCACTGTAGAGGACCAGGAAAACCTCACTTTTAGCTTTAAATCTAAAGGTTGAAATCACTCTGGTACCTTTACCCCATTTTTCTCAGCCTTTAAACATGACAAAATATTCATTCATGACAATCAGGAGAAGGAAATCTGCGTATAAGTTCTCGTGCCCTTTGTAAACTGTTGTTAAGTCATTGGTGCTAATAAAAAGTATCCATGAAAATCCTTGAGAATGTTTTTTTAAAACTTTTACTGGAATAAGAATGGGCCAAAGGTTGAAAACTGCTGCAGAATGAGAGGCATCAAACCCTCCCCACCTCGACCCGTCTGACATCCTGACACTGACGAGCAGAGCGTGTCATCGTCATAAATGGGCCCCAAGAGGAAAACCTTTGATCCCACTGAATTAGTAATTACGCTGGGAGAGCGTGCCTCATGCGACCACTCACCCTGAAAACTTGTTGTGCCAAGGAATCAGAGAAAAGCGATGAGAGGAGAAGAGAAGAGAAGGTCGGAGCACAGATCAAGCAAAGCAAAACTGGCAACATCATCAAGTTAAAATGTATTGCCTCAAGGAAATCTTATCAATCTCTCAAGTAATAGCTTAAAATAGCTTAATAAACCGCTTAATAACTTAAAATGTCATCTCCACAATCATTTGTGAACATATGGGTGAAACAAAACTAAGGAAGAAACTGGAAAAGAGTCTGTTCAAATGGCAGGTGACACCCAGGTGGCTGCTCTTTAACATCAATATGGGTTCTTTTGATGGTACTTGGCGGCACCTTGTACCGAGCTGCATAAACAATGTGTCCTTAATCACAGTAGAGGACGTCCTGAAGGGGATCATGTCTTCATGCATCAGATACTGTCTGAGGAACGGGTCAAAGCACGAAGATCGCTAACCGGCTCCCTGTTTCCACCAGAGCTGGCACATCAACCAGTAAAGCACAGCCAGTTGAATGTCAGATGGAGACCGGTGACTGAGATTGGGTTAAACTACCTGCTGTAGAGTCTGGCTGATTCCAGACTCTCGAGACAAACTCGTTGCTGTCCCGCACAATCAGCATCAGCCAGGCTGCCTGCTATACACGACACCAAAGAACCAGAATCTGGAGCGTTTGTTATAGGGCGCTAAATTGCAACAGATTCATTACCTTCTTAAGCCACTTAAAGTAGAGAATATGACGGTGAGATTGGATTTATTTAGCTGCCATTTAGCAGTGAATTGTATGTCGTTGTGGTTGACCTTGAAGAAGATAAGCCAGCTAATGGTGGGCTGTAATGAGCATGCCTATTGCAGAGTGAGACACATCACCAAGCCGCCTCACCTGATAGGATCTTATACCCCACCTTGTTCTGTCTTCCATCTGGACCAATGAGCCTCAATAGTGCAGTTAGACAGCAAGAGAGAGATTTAGATAGAGAGAGGTAAAGAGGGAGAGAGAGATAGAGAGAGAGATAGAGAGAGAGAGAGAGTATAACCATGGAAATAGAAAACAAGATCAAAAGAAACAATAAGAGTGTGTAAGGATGGAGAAGCTCTTCTGCATCCTTACAAAATATAGTTACAATACAGGGATACAATTTAAAAAAAAAAAAAAAAAAAAAAAAAAAACAGTATGAGAAAAGAGAAGATAAGGCAGTTTCCATATGATGCAGAGCTCTGACCTTTTCGGTCTCCCTCGGTGTGTTAGCTCAGGGTGATAAATGAGGACAGGAGGGAGTTAAAAGGCACAGTAATGACACTTAGGAAAGCAGCGCCCTCACTGAAAAGTTTGACCTTGCTTATTCCAGGGTCTTTGAGTTTGGGATATTAAACAAGCCAAGAAAGTGCAGCAGACTCTCTTATTTGCAATGACAACATTTTATGGAAAAACATGCAATAATGTATCCTGACTGGCTGAAATGCTATGAAGCGACTATGATCACACTAACTCTGTATTAAGTTGAGCACGGCCAAACAGATGTCTGGATCAGGGAAAGTATCTCTAACTCTTCCAGAGTGTCATGCCTTGAATAAAGTCAAGTAGCAAATGCTCCAGCAGGTGTTGGAATACATTAAAGCCTGATCGTTTCATAATCACAGTTACACAACGCTGTATGAAGAGGTTTATGCACTGAACGAAGAGCAAAAGTTCTGTTTTACATGCAAAAGGGCAGGAATGAGAGAGATCCGTCCTCATCTTCATCTCATGCATACAATGTTTAATAACATCCATCCAGGTGACATTCAGCATGGCTTCAAGCTCTTATGCTAACGCCATTATATATGAAGCACAATACATAATAGATGTTTTCATGAATACGAGGCAGCAGGTCTCATTGCATGGGCTTTATGCATGTAACAAGCACATTACAAAAATGTATGGACAGCAATCTAAAGGCAGCCTGCAGCCTGTGGGTATAATGACATAAGGCTGCACCATATATTGTATTTTTATTGGGACTGTGACAAGCCTGGTTCCAGACCCGAGACTCACATGTTCACTTTAAAAAGTTTCAAGTGTTGATGCTGGTCTGCTGCTGCTCTGTTTGACTGTTATTTCTCACCTGAGAAACCAACCGAGCCAATCAGCAATACTGTATGTTGTTGCTGTGCTTATGCTGTGTCTCAGAGACTGAAAGCCAAGTAGTATATTGCTGACTAACATGAGAAAGTGGATGATAAATTACCCCCTTGATTAACAAATTTATTTTACATAGATGGCATATAGCGTCATTTTTACTTTGCTATATCTTTATCGGAACCATCAATAGAATTCAAAAACTCTAACTAACTACACTAACCCTAAAACTAAAGTAGTGGAAATAAGGGTCCCCAAAAACAAATGATTATATGGAAATAAGGGACATTTGAGTTATGTTCAGGGTCAATGGCAAGGAGCTCAGCTTTTCTGACACTGCCACAGATTCACAATGTATTAACTGAAATAGCATCAACATTTTTTTTTTTTTTTTTTAATTATTTTAGTTTTGATTTAACCTTTATTTATACAGCTAATCTCATTGAGACATGAAGTCTTTATCTCAATCGATCTACATTGGATCAAAGGATGTGCTTAGGTCAAGCAGCATCAACATGAATCTGTATTCTTCAGGGTGTCATTAGTAATGCTGAGGAGGGTGTTTTGGTGTTATGCTGTTTATGAAATACAGCGTTTATACAAGATTATAACAACACTGCACCAACGCAAAGTAGGCAGTGCTTCACTGCAATACAAAAGCCCCTATTGGGCAGGACATTAAGTCTGACTCCATGCCTGGGTGAGGGGCAATTCTCCACTTTAACATGTGCTGTCCTGCATTGCATATTACGCATGTCTATGTTAATGTCCTGGAGCGATTGATCTCTTCATTAGCCTGGACCTGAAACTCACTCAAGGGTAACTGGAGCTGCAGTGTGTGTCCTTGAACTTGCACACCAAGTAGCATACAACCTGGCAGAATAGGCTGTGCTCCCATGAATTTGCACATGCATCACTGTTTGCTGCAAAGCACGGCAGTACCAGGATCCCATCATGTGCTACCCCAGTCCTTCATATAATATCATTATCATTTTAAGTCAAGTCAAATCCAAATGTATTATTTCAGCACAATATCACAAAGTGTGTCTCAATGGACTGTATATGTATATAGTGAAACAGTAAATTTAATTACCAGACATTCAGACAATGAAACATGATTATGATTCAACAATACGTAACACTATTCTCCTCCACATGAGACACAAAATATCCTGTCATCTGAAATACATGGTATGTTATGTCATGATATGTTGAATTTATTCGTGCACACAAAATTATTTCAGTTGAAAATTATTCATTAAAAGTTGGCAACTGAGGACATTTTATAAACATTTTCTGTCTTTTATACCTTAGAATATGTGTTTTCACTGTGTTGATTAATGAAAGCTCCTGATGAATTCTATATTTTAATCTAGGGCATTTTTTTTATATCTTGCATTCTGGCCAGTTTAGATTAACAATATATCAGTGAAGTGCCATTTATCCAAATAATCTGCTTATCCGTAAGCCAAGAGGAGGTGGATTTACTAATTCCGAAGTGGGTGCTGAATCCATAGCTTTCATTCACATGCAAACAAGAGAGAAACATGTAGGACTGCTGTTTTAAAGTGTTGTGTTGTGATTGCCAAATGTGTTAAGATCTCATGCAGTGACTTCAACAGTTCCTCAGTGTCTGTTCCAACACTACTGCTCCATCATTTTGCTGCTGTCAGGTGAAAATCTTGCACTGTATCTCCAAAAAGGTAACTTCTAGGTGAAGTAGCCCTATGTTCTCATAGTTTTTAGGACATACTGTGATAAATTTGAGCCCATACATGAACCATGTAAACTCTTAGCAGATAGCAGTGGCTATCTGATTATGCCTGCCTGCATGAACACATAGTACTGTTGAGGGACAATGTAAAATGCCACTATAAAACTTCAGCCTGCTTGTACTTTAGTGACTGGCTCTACCAAAGTTGAGAAGACACATTAACACTAATCGCACCATTACCACTTACAGACTCAACATCGCTCATTCCTACAGCTAAGACACAGACTGAGAAAATGTAATGGTAATTATGACACATTTTATCTTCCCAACTAGGCAATTAAAATGCCATTGCTGCCACCTTCCACACTGCCGCTCATGGAGCAAAGGCCTCAACACCAAGACAGAGCACGTGGGCTGATGAGGACAAAAAAGAGGAGGGTTGCTCCCAAGTGAAAAATGGCAACAAGGATCCCTCATTCACCTTTTAGGAGATTTCATGGGGAAAAGGAAAAATGCTGAGCATCACAAAACTCTTCTGTATCACAATTAGTAGATAAAATTATGAGACATTTCCTACAAATTAGCCTCATAGTTTTGTCTGTGAGCCAAAGTGGCCATGACAGGAAGTTATGTGCTGCAGGCAAAAATAGTGAGGAGTGTGCATGTGTGTGTGTGTGGCGTCTGCACACAATAAGCGTATATGTACGTGTGTGTGCACACACATGTGCACACCCTGCGATTTCAACATCAAGCATTTGAAACTGCACTGCGTAATCACCCTGAACATCACCATTGATTTATCTTATATATGCCTCCTCTAACCTTTGACACACACACACACACACACACACACACACACACACACACACACACACGCCTTTCTGCTGCTCCTCCTCTGCTGCTTGCAATGAATACTCGACCAACTCCTGAGCAATTACAAAGCCAGCAGCAGGTAGTATCATGTAGCTTTGCACAGATCCCACTAATGTGCAATTAATCCATGCTCATGTAACAGGCAAAAGGGAAAATGAAAATTAACAAACCCTTGTTATCAGTGTGAGTCTGCACTTATTTCACTGTGGGTGGTGGTGAGGAAGGGTTCATGATTCTACAGGAGGCAAATTTGAAGAAAAGTTGACTAATCTCATTTTGCTGACAACAGTTGCAGGTGTAGGCTGCAGAAAAACAGAAAACAAGGCGAACATTAGCAATTAACATCAGTGTTTCTCAGTTATTTCAACTTGTTACTGACTGACAGAGCCAATGTGGTCTCATCTGTCAGATGAAATGTTTAATTTGTGTCTCTGTCGCGTACTATAACCTTAATTTTCTACACATCATTCAGTGTGAAGAAAATCTGTTCCTCGCTCTAGCACATCTCCTTTTGTGTAAAGGATAAGAAGTGCTTATAGGCTTTTCCAAATAAGTGGTGAAAGACTTTGAGTGCACTGAACTGTAAGCAGCACTGTACTGTATGTCTGTAAGACCGAGGAGAATGATGTATGGACAGTAAAGAGAAAAACTTGGCCATTAGCAACTGTCTCACACGGGCTTCATTCCAGGAAATCTTTTCCTCGGTCCTCTTCACTTTCCAGTAACAGAAACGAGCTGGTAACAAGGAAAACAGGGACTGTCTGAATGACTGTAAATTTGGTTTCGGTTCTGATCAAAGCAGAGGCGAGGGAGCAAGGGGACTATAGGGTTAAAATCATCCTGGATACTGGCAGTAGTCAACACCATGTACAGTTTCTAATGAAGTCAAAACAACTGCAAAAAGAATCTGACACTCACTCAGCGGGAAAAAAAAAAATAGTCTTGCTGTCGGAAATAACAGAAAGCCAATGAAATCACAGCTTGTTTGTACCTCTGTCTGCAGACTTTGTGTAAAAACTGCTATTTGATGCTACCAGCATCAAGTAGCACAGTGAACTTGATCATTACTGATTAGCACCACAAAAGCTGGGCTGCGGTTCACAGCTGCAGGAAACATTCAGCCTGCTGGTTTATAGCTATTATTGTCATTCCATTCTCTTTCATAATGCAAAAGCTTATAATTATAACATTATCTTGATTAGTGCTCTATGGCATAAAATAAGGTTGCCTTCAACACATTATCTCTGTTAACCATCAGAGGAGATCTGACTGCTGTCTTCTGATAATTAGGAGGCCCGGCTGATGATATGAATTCTGATAAAAAATTAAGTTGTAGCATGTCTCAGTGGAAAGAAGCTTATTTGATTACATTGAGATAAACTGGTATGTGTTTGCATCAACAGACTGGACTATGGAGTGTCCTCGTGAAATGCCATAACTGCAGAGCTTAAAGTTAAAATCATCTTAAGTGTTTTCATTATTTGCTTCTATATCTTGCCAAACAGGTAGGATCCCAGACATCTGTCAGGTAGGGCTTGTATATCACCAAACAGTAACATATCAACCACACATTTTTGAAAACCATTTAACCCGACTGACCCAATACCATGAATAGACACAAAATACAGTCTGAACAGCTTCTAATTCAGACTCATTTGTATGTTTGAAGAGGCAGGAAACACCTGCAGCCAAGGGTTTACTGAGAGCAGGTGGGAGGAGCTGCTCTAAACTACAGCTCAGCTCACTGCTGTTCATTCACGTAATGAACAGCTGCTGACAAAGGTCTCAGCTGGCACACACACACACACACACACACACACACACACACACACACACACACACACACACACACTGTTAGCACTTCTTTGTCTTAGTTAGATAAAGAGCAAACAACTACGCCAGAGGGAGACATAACAGATTGGCAACAATACATCAGTATTAGCTGTGCACTTCGGGTCAGAATAGAACACAAAATATAGATTACTGAAGATAACCCATGAGACAATAACAACAAAGGGAGACATTTAAGAAAATTCAAATCCAAACTGGAAGAGATAAACATAAGCAAGCAAGACAAAGTGTGTCTCATCAGTTATAAAACTCAGCAGATGTTTGTGTATAATCTACTGAGTATATGTACCTGTAAAATAACCACATTACTGAATTTATAGATATGATGCATAAAACCTATTCCTAATGTGACAAGAGTGAATGAAATGAAAGGTCTCTATAAAGTTTTGAGCACAAATTAAACATCTTTAAAAAAAAAAAAAAAAAAAAAAAAGAAGCATGGATTGAGATTACAAATATTTTAAATTCAAGGAAGTTAAGTGACCCACTAAAGATACACAGAGATATACAGAGATACATACAGACAAACATGATCCTGATGCTATTATTCCTAAAAATTTAATTATCTTTATTTTCTCTGTGAGTGACAACTGAAAAGTTTTTTTTTTTTTTTTTTTTTTAAACATCTGTAGGGGAGAGTGGGGTAATTTGTGCCAAGGGGCAAGTAGTGCCACCCCTGTTATCTAGAAAACCATAGAAGAAGTTGGTCATGTGACCACATATTTTTGAAGAGGCATCCATTTCACTCATCCTGCAAAGAAGGGAGACACATGGCTTGAGAGGAAAGCACATTTCAGTTCAAAAAACTTTTTTTTGCCCTCCAAAGTAAAATTTCTATGATCAAGGTTTTTTGATTGCTGTGTTTGAACAATTATAGAAAACTTTGAAAACAGTTCACACAGGTTTTAGTACTTAAGTAGGCTACACCATGAGTCTATACAGTTAGCATGATGTTAGCTCAAAACAGCTGGGGGATGCATTTTTTTCAAAATGGTGGGCTTGGGGTAATTTGTGCCAAAGGGCCTGGGGTAAGTTGTGCCAGTGGCACAACTTGTGATTATATACTATATATTACTTTATTGTATTTTATTGTTATTGTACATTGTCTTCTTACCTTTGATCACTAAAACTATTCAGATTCAGATTCAGATGATTTGCAGGTGCTCATTTTTATTTTGTTCTGGGTATGTGTTCATGTGGCGCTAGGCCCTGTTATAGAAAAGTGGCCTGTGATCTTGTTAAAATAATAAATAAATGTTAAATAAATATTTTGTATTGAATTTGTTTTGCTTTTATATAGCATTATCATTTGTGAGATTAAAATGATCTATTTTACTTCAATTATCTCTGGCACAATTTACCCCAGAGTATTCTCTCTAATGGCACAATTTACCCCACACCGGGGGCAAGTTGTGCCACAAAACCACTTTTTTTTCAAAAGCTATATTTCTCAAACACTTTATATAAGATCCAAAGTGATTGTTCCCAGGGATGCACAACACCCTAAACTATATGTGCATATTTTAGTTGGAGGCATTACTGTAATCCTCTCGCTTTAAAGGCACTTTAAGTAAAAATTGACACTACTTACCCCACTCTCCCCTATACTTTACAAGATGGTACAATGCTGAATCTGAGATGCTGTTTTAATCACTGTGGAGGACCAGAACACCAGCTTCCTGTTGGCACCAAGACAAATCTCTGTCAACAACTGCAACCACTGACAATCCCTGTGGCTCCCTGGTTCAAAATCTCTCCCATGGCTTCTCAGCACAGCGCTGCGATGCATTCCAACACAGTGGACCTTAACAAGAACTCCCAGTCACGCTAACATCCAATCTCTTAGCCAGCATGTGAAGGTTGGTCTGCTTGGCGGGATTTGAACTGACAGCCCTTGGGTGACGAGCCAAGTTCCTGGAGCTTTTGGTTGCAGCTGGTATGGGGATTAGTGAGGTGATCCTGATTCCATCACTTCCACTTCACGACACAAGTGCAAGGCAACATGGACGGGAGACACACTTTACTCTGCTTAAGTGTGCTGTTTGTGTGTGAGTGTGTGCATATGTAGGAGTGTGTGACTGAGCGGTCACACTGACTCTACTGCATCAGACAGGTGAGTCAAGTGGAAACATCACCATGGGACAAACTGAAAGAGACAGAAAAAAATATTCCAGTGGGACTGGAGGACAGCAAAAGTTGGAGAAAGAAGGGAAGGAAATCAATCAAGAAACCCACATGGAAATGTAATTTCTGAACATAAACACCCCTATGACAAAGAAATCTAGGAGTCACATATGTTACATATATGGTCATACATTTACCAAACATATTTAACTCCCCCTGGACATGGTGATACACATAACCCATATATGCTGAGTATACGTGCATCAACTGTTTGAAAATAACATATTGCCCTTATGTAGTCCCTTATGTAGTCATACATGTGCACCCATACCTGCTCAATATCCAGTGGCAGCTGGTGAGGAGGACACATATATTTATAATATTATATTAGCCATATATCCCTATGTGAAAATGTGCCAAATCTGAATATGTTGCAAGTATATATGATATAGACATATGCCAGATCACTCATATTACTCAAATGACTCATATGTAAGTGCATATGGAGTGCATCTGTTTATGTGTGTGTGCATGTGAGTGTGTGTGTGTGTGTGTCCATGTGCCACTCAATCATCCAAAAATACAGTGTCGTTATCTGTTGCTATAATTTTTTATTATTGGCAACATAATTTACAGGGATAGCCATAATATGTCAAGTTTCAGAACCAATTAGATGACATTATGTGACTCTGGCTCTCACCCAGTGCCATAAATATACAATTCATTCATTACCACAGAAAGGCCAAGGTAATAGCACACAATTATGTTTGTTTATAGTCCATTTGGGGGAGAAATAAAAAAATAAATACAAATTCATTAGTGGCTTGCCAGTGAAACAGCTCTCACTCCTGTGTATCCGTGGCTGTGATATTTGTTATTGAGAAAGTGCACAGTGCCTTGAACTACTCTGCAGGGCAATTATTAAACCAAAAATCTTAGTGCATCCACAGGTTGGCATTTCAGATTATTTAAACACTGATCCTCAACTACAAGTGACACTAGGCTGGTTCAAGCTAATAATCTGATTGTATGCTTGTGTGTGCATGTGTGTGTGTGTTTGTGTGTGACAATTTGATGTCACAAAAACAATGGATTGATGCGATTTAATCCTTAAAATTCTGAACAAAGGAGTGGGCCGGTGCACTGCAGGAAGGCACTGTGACAGACAATTCTCTTAAGCTGCAAAATGCATTCATTTCCACCACCTACTCTCAACCTGTTCAGTTCCCAAACTCAACATTCAAAACTGCTCACACACAAGTTGTACAAACTGCACATTCACAGATGTGGTCCTTATTTTTTCACTTTGAGCTATAAGGAGATGACAATATTTGTAAGATAATGCTGCATATGAGTCTAGGATAGAAATAGAAATAGCTTTATACAGTAAAGAAAGAAAGAAAGAAAGAAAGAAAGAAAGAAAGAAAGAAAGAAAGAAAGAAAGAAAGAAAGAAAAAGAAAGAAAGAAAAATAAATCTCTTAAAGTTGCTGAGTCTGTCATAATGTAGTGAGGCAGCATAAGACTGAAATTAAAATACAATAGGAGAGTTAATTAGTCAATTTGAACTGTACAGCATTTTGAATCTACTGGCTGTTTACAAAACCAGAAATATCTGTTTGCCTAATATCAGAAATTATATCAGTTTCAGTAATAAGCCTGCTTTTGGAGTCTCTTGAGCTTAGCTGTGAATAAAGAAGGGAAAAAAAGTTGTCTCAAATGAAGCTGTTTTAATATTTCACTCACAAGCAGGCGTGCATCAAGGGGTTTCATTTACATCAGTATCACAGCAGCCTGGAGGCCACAGCTGAAAAGAAAGCTGAGAAAAGTCCAACATATGAATTAGTGGTAATGTGTGATCAGAGGCGCGAGAGCGATGACTCAGTCGAGCAACGCAGCTGATGCCACAGTTTATTGAGTTGTAATTGCTTCAATGTGTGAAAACTTGACTGTCATGCTAAGTTGCTAAGCAGGTGATTTGTTGTGTTTTAATTTGGGGGTGGATGGGGGCTTGTGGGAGAGGGGGGGCAGAGCGGACAGTGGACAGAGTTTATTCAGACAAGGGTTTCTCATGTTTCTCACAGTAATCAATTATTATAATTAGTCACTATAATGAAGTTTCTCAGTCACAGTACCTGCTCCACTCCCAGGTTACACCAAACATCTATAGTAAAAACTACAGTCCATGTCTCCCCTATGATATTTTGTTATAGAAGTGGGTTGGTCTTGGGTGTATTTCCAGCGCACAGACACTGCTGAATGATCATAGAAATATTAATGGAATATTATAGGAACACTATAGGAAGCAGTGTGTCTCCGTGAGCCTCTTGGTCTTCCACGACTACACATTGCTATTTGTCACTTTGATCATGAAGGTGATAGTACTCTATAGAGCATATAGAGGCAATGAAGTATAGAATTGAGGATTTATAGTATACAGTTTGGAGAATATTATAGGTCCAAGATTAAACTGACAAAAGTGCCGGACTGAGAGAAAAAAGAGCAATTACAAATCTGTGTTCTACTTCAGCACCATGGACAGCGCCATGGATTTATCAATACACAGCACAGTGAGGCTGCTGATATTTCCAAGCTGTGGTCGCGGCCAGAGACTCTAACTTGCACAAACCTCAGACAGACAAAGGATCAAAGATCCAGAAACAGAAAAACATGTACAAACAAGTGCGGGTAATGGTAAAAAACTTTCAGGCAGACTAGACTACCTTGTTCAACTAAACAAACCCCCTGCCATGCACCGTCTCTGCTACTGCCATCAAATGCCATCAAACATTTCATGTGTCTAAAATATCCACGACAGATTGCAACTTGTGCTGTATTTCATTCAGGTGCAAAAAATACAAACCCTGTTAGTGTCTTCCTCCCATGCAGTCCAAGCTCCAGAGAGGGTCCAGAGACTATGTTCATTGCATGAGGTT